>NW_017095532.1:0-236201 GCF_001412225.1 Nicrophorus vespilloides
CATGTGAGAAACATTGAACAAAATACGTAATTATGTCTTGTGGATACAGATGCTAGTCAGATAATGCTAATGAAGAAAAGAGAATTATGAGAACGAGATTGAATTCGAAAGTATTTCTTACACGGTACACTCGTTCCTAAAAAAAACCATATCACAATGTATACAGTGTATATGAGAAATGAGAAAATTGGTTCTTTACATCGAAATAATTATATAAAAAGGTGGTAATGGATCATATCATTTTACGTTTAAACTACGTAGCTTTTTCATCAAGATCATGTATAAGAAAATGATTTGAATCATGTTTTTAAACTTATATATCAGCCATAATAATATAAATCAGCCATCTGTTATAATTTTCGAAAGTAGTTGTTCGTCCGCAAATGCAATCTTTAATTAGGTGAATTTGATGAAAATAATCGTGTAAAAAATCCATGTAAAAACATTAAAATGAGAAGAAGACTTTTATTTCTAGAAGGTTATAATTAGATACTTAAAATAGCTATTTTACAGAAGTATAGAAACGACTTTGGAATACGAGTAACACGTAAGAGTGATAGATATTGAAGATTTATAATTTCAGATTAGTATGTCATGAAACGATATTTATAACCTTAATCGTTTTTGATTCTAGTCTTTGTCAATTCTTAGTTCCGGCAAATCCGTATTACCGACTGAATCATATATTAGAAATAGATAATTCGCTATATTAAATATTTTATTTACATATACTACATTTTATGTTTTAATTAAATAATACAATTTAATTTTACACATGTACAAAAAATATAGTATCATCTGAATCACGAAACAATAAAATTATATGGTAAATGACATTATCGAAACAATTATTATTAATAATATTGCATAAAATACATTAATAGCGCATTTCTTGTATTGTTTTGAGATTTGAGAAAAAGTGGTTCAAATATATTTGTTCGTCAGTGGCAACTAAACTCAATAAAGGAAAGACTTAATCAAGTATACTGTGGGGGTTTTAATAACCGCGCAAACGTATCCGCCTGTTATGTAATTATTGAAAAACAGATTAGATCATTAAACCTACCACATCACTGGATCCCACTGGTCTCGATTTTTCCCTCTCCAAATCACTCAAGGCTATCGCAATTTCCGCGGCAACTTTTGCATTATTCCTCACGAGCGCAATATCTGAGCAAAAATCGAATTAATTTAGTTTGCATAGTTTATTCTATTTCACGTATTATTACTCGATTCGAGCGATCTACCATTGGTCGCTTTAGCTAGATAGGATAACAGGAAAGGGGTGATATCTTTTCCAGACACATCCTTTTGTTTTGCCAGCGCGAGAGCATCTTCGATTGCCGCCTCGATTTCCGTTCCATCCATAGAACACTCTGCTGGAACCGGAACTGCGAACAGCATACCGGAATTTAAATTCATTTCCCTGTTGCTCTCTATAACTAAAGCTGCTTCGGCAGCCGAGGACACGCTGTAAGGAGCCTCACATCCGCTTTCCGTGGCGTAGAAGGCAGGAAATCGTTTTGTCGGACCGTACGTTGCAACGAATACACCCTGAGTTTCCTGTAACCATTAATTACATTGAAAATCAACCTCAGTTTATCTTTCTATCTAATACATATATATATATATATATATATAATATCATACCAAATATTCTAAAGTTTTCGGAATATCCAATATCGATTTCACGCCACTGGAAACGACAGCCATGGGCGTCCTTCCCATTTCCATCAGATCTGCAGATACGTCCATCGTGATTTCCGCAGATCTGTGAACTCCGCCGATTCCGCCGGTAGCAAAAATTGGAATACCGACAATATTCGCTGAGAATAGAGTACCCGAAACTGTTGTACCGCCATTCAATTTGTTACCAATGACATAAGCAAAATCACGTCGAGAGGTCTTAATTGAAGGATTCTTCACTACATCTCCAATAAATGAAATATCCTCATGGCTCAAACCGATCCTTATTATTCCTTTTAAAATGGCTATAGTTGCTGGAATTACACCCTTAAAAAATGATTTTTTACTAGAGAACATCAGATTTCACAATTAACTAATATTGTACATAACTTTTAGTCTACTGCATTTCAGTATTAATTTAACAGAAGACCCTCATAAATGTCTATAGAATGTAATACTATTAAACTTAACTAAACTACATTTATAAAGTTAATTAATTAATTTCAAATCGACTAAAATTGAAATTGATTCAAGACGGGACGATGTATTCTCGTCCTATTGGCGCGCGCGCCAAAATTCTATTTAAAAAAAATGGTATTTTTTATTTTCGTATGTAATTGGAAACAGAATTGTTGAAGAAAGACATTTGAGAACCCAGGTTCCACTGAATTAATTAAAATTGGCAAGGCATCGTTAGCAATTTGTATGGTTAATATTTAATTTTACATTGAGATAATACTCACATCTATAGGACCTATAGATTGACCGTTAAATATGAAAAAAAAATGTTCTTAGCATGATTGTTTTAACACTCCTTTGGAAAAAATACGGAAACAACTTGAATTTACTTGATAAAACAAGATATGCAACCCAAAGAGCAACGTAGTCCTTTTTATGCAAAGTATAAATAAGAAGTCTATTTAAATCTGTCGTACCATTTCTCGAACTTGAGCTTCAACGCTAAGAGCACATTCAACATTTTTTGGGAATGGCATTCCATGCGTTATAATCGTCGATTCCAATGCAACAACAGGTAATCTCTTTGCGAGTGCATGTTGAACCTCTTCGCTGATTATTACGCGATCTGAAATTTTCTTCAACGTACTGTACTGCCTTCGGTAATCACGAAAAACGCGAAACATTTTATTTGAAACGAACAAGTACACACTTCTCACTAATTATTGGTTAACTTTCTAATGTAAATAGTAAACATACTAGGCAACTAAAATAACTTGACTGTGATAAAGAAAATCATTTATTTACATTTCACTCAACTCTAGATCGGATAAATCTTGCACTTTCGTATTTAAATTTTCTCTGCTTTCGCTTGAAAATGCATTCACCCTATTCTCTTCTAAAATGGAAGTAGAAGAAGAAGGATGAGAGGAAGACTCATCTGCCGACATATTCTTGTCGTTGTTCAAATTAAATATAACTTTTTTCTTGCTGGACACTCGATCTGAGTGAACTTTTAAAACGCCTCTAGGAACATCATCGTATTCACTACTGCTCAATTCACTAACATCGTCTATGGAATTCTCTGTTTTATTTCCATTTATAAATGGTCTGAAATAGAAGAACAATATTTGTAAACTCAAACTTATTAGATATCAACATAATTATACATATCACTTTTCATTTTCTTATTTAGTTCCTTCAAAATATTTTCCCGTAATCGAGTGTAGTTTGTAATACTCTAAAAATATAAATAGTATTAATATGTATCTTATACAAAAATATAAAATGAAAACCTTTTTGCTCAATGAGGATTTATGTTTAACTATCTCAAATACTTTGTCAAACGTCTTTGGAGGTAGGCTTTTCCATTCAGATACAACGCCTATGTTTTTCAGTTTTAGTGCAATAACATTCTGCAGTTCATTACGAAAACTATGGTACAAGTCCGGATCTCGAACAGCCTCTTTCAAACTGCAATTATACAATAGATACTATTTTATCAAAGTAACTTAAATGAATAACATTTACCTAGTATTTGACCTTTTTGCCAAAGTGGATACTGTTGTTGGTGTTTTAAGATGAACTTCTTGTTGCTCTTCGGACATATCTAAATCATCTTCAGAAGTAGTATATTCTGTTGCTACAACCATAATTTCTTGCTTCTTATCAACATCTATAATTTCTTGATTCTTGACAACGTTTACAATTTCTTGATTCTTGACAATTTTGGGACTGGGCATCGAACTTTGCGAACTTAATCTCCGCTCTTTATTATCATTTTCTGTGCCATTATGAACTTCACTCATTACTTTTGTAATCATTTTTGGACTATCGCTGAGTACTGTTTGAAAAGGTTTTATAACAATAACTTCGTCTTCTTTTTCGGTCTCCGATTCCGAAAGCGTTATATTAGAAACCATATTATTACTGCCAATAATCGTTCTTGACTTTTTCTTCGGACTATAAATCTTCATTTGTTCTAACTCATTCAATTTCTGCTGTTGCATTTTACCGGAAACTTCAAGTTCGTTCAATTTTTGTTGATGTAATTTTACATAATCCTCCAATTTCTTCGATTGTTCTAAATCATTTAATTTATTCTTAAACATACCCATTTCCATTTCAAGACGATTTAAGCTACCAGAAATTTTCTGATCCAATGCGTTTTCTATTAGTTCCTTTTGTAAATTCAATTTTAATTCAATGGCCTTATATTCAAATTTATGATTAGTTTCTTCTTCTACTAAATTTGTTTGTGTGGAAGATTCTTTTATTTCTATAGAGTCTCCAGCGCCTTGTTCAACATACACTTTCTTAGGAGACTGAAGTTTTTCATACATTTCACCAAAACATTTCTGATAGATTTTGCTATAGAAGTTTTCGTCCTTTAATGATCCAAGTTCTTTATTTATATAATCTTTAAGTTGTTCGAATTTCTCTTGCATCTGTTCTTCGCTTCGAAATACCAAGTCGTTGTTTGGTTCTTTCTCCGGTAAATTTTCATTCTTTTTGGTATCTTGTATCACATTCTTCTCCGTATTATTTAACCGCTGCTTCAATTCTTTAATTTCTAATTGCAACTTTTCAGATTCGGTCTGTAAGTCAAAATTATTGTGTCGCCGTTTGATATGTGCGTTCAGATAATCCTCTGAATAGAATACCTTGGGACACTCATCGCATTTGAATGTAACAGTTTTCACGGTATTTAAAGCTTTTTGTAAATCCAAATTCTGTTTTTGTAAAGACATGTTCTCTTCTTTTAATTCAACAACGCATTTTTGTAGATCCTCATTATCCTGGAAATAAAATAATTGCTATTAAGGTGTTACAAAATTTGTTTAAAATAATATTTGTTTACATATATGATATATTATTACTAAATAATATATATATATATAATAATTACTTCACTGAATACTGCCAAATCTCTTTTTAAAAGTATGACAGTATTATCTAGGTAAACTTTGCAATACTTCAAATATTGAATTGCCAGTTGACACAATTGGAAAATTTTCACAAAGTTTGGCTCCAGAATCCTTGACAATTCTTCATCCAGTTGGAACTGTAAAATTGTAGGTATATATTTTACAACCGTTGCTATGTCGCGATCTCTGGTAACTCGTTCTATATCGACTAAACCTACAAAGTAAATGTAGTTATATTTTTGCATTCAAGAAAAAAAAAACTATATATTATTCTTACTCAGTGAGCTAATGTCGAAAGCAATCTTGGATTTGGATTCGTTGAAACAAAAACCACTGTCCCATGCTAATCGCACATAATCAAAATGCAAATGGTTTTCTGTCGAGCACATAATTATTTAAAGAAAGTACATTTATTTTATAAATATACATATATTTTCCAGTATATATCAACTTGAAATATACTGATTGACTTGTGTCAGAGTTTGTTTGTAAACATGTAATATCGATGTAGGCAGGTGCGAGTGGTGCGAGTTGTCCTAATGCTACCTCTACTATTTTTTCTCGTCCAATTAATTTAGAATGTAATTATTATTAAGTATTCAAAAATTCATAAAACCAATTTAAAAATCAATAGCCATACTTCGATTATTATTAATTCTTCGATTATTTATAACGTCTAATTGTCATTTCAATCTGGCGTTAAAATAATAACCCAAAAGATAAAATAAATAATATGCAATTTTATTTTAAACCTATGTATCATTATTATATAGCATTTTGTGCAAAAAAAATATACTCTTCTTCAATTATCGGACGCTACCACCTAACGGTGGCGGCGCTACACTACATTTGATGCCTTACTGCGCCTTACTTTCTTCCCGCCTTTGCCAGTCACATTCTGGTTGCTCTTTTTTGTTTTTTGTATACAGGCTTCGCGTCTCTGAATTTACGTGTTAGAATTTTTTATACGCGATATAAATTTACCCCACAAAATATAAAATTCAGGCACGACTCTAATTCCAATATTCTTTTCGTTGTAATTAAAAATATATCAAATATTCTAAATTCTAAGATTTATAATGTTGGCACAATGGTTGGCACTACCTGACTGTCACATCTAAAAGTTTGAAATCCTTACAAAAAGTAGTATACAGTAGTATATTTTTCGTTAACGGTTTTGCTCACTTCAAAAACTGTTGTGTTCGTTGTGCTTGTTATATTATTAACGAAAAATTGAAGAATGGAGTCATCTAAGAATGTGGAATATCTGGTTGATGAATATCTCAGAAAGGAAGAAGTGCCTGCTAAGTATTTTAGTAAAACTAAAACAATGATCAAAGGTATGATGACTCATGAGGCTTATGGGAATCCAGAGTAAGCTAAATAGAAAAAAAAAATAAAAACTATTTTATCAAATGTTGTTTCTTTTTTTGCAGATATGAATGGTCATTAAATGATTTTGAATTAGGCAAAAGATTAGGACGAGGGAAGTTTGGAAGGGTCTATTGTGGAAGAGAAAAAAGGTCCGGTTACATAGTTGCTGTGAAAACTTTGGTCAAATATGAAGTAGCTAAGGAAAAAGTGGAACATTTAGTTTTAAGAGAAATTGAAATTCAATCACATTTGAAGCATCCAAATATTTTGCAACTCTTAACATGGTTTCATGATGATTTTCGTATCTATCTTGTGCTAGAATATGCAGGACAAGGGGAATTGTATCGACACCTGAAAAATAGCCCTGGTGGTTATTTCAATGAACATCTGTAAGTAGATAGATTTAATAAAATAAATAAAATTTCTTATTTTTCATATTAATATTTGCAGAGCTGCCAAATATTTATATCAAGTTGCTGATGCTTTGAATTATTGCCATAAAAATCAAGTAATTCACAGAGATATTAAACCAGAAAATCTATTGCTTACATCTAGAGGTGATGTCAAATTGGCTGATTTTGGATGGTCAGTCCATACTCCATCATTGAAAAGAAAAACCATGTGTGGCACATTAGATTATCTTCCCCCAGAAATGGTTGAGGGTAGAAGTTACAGTATTCATGTGGACCAGTGGTGTTTAGGTGTTTTATGCTACGAGTTTGTTTGTGGATATCCACCATTTGAAAGTAACAGTTCAGAGGAGACATATCAAAAGATCAAAACTGTACAAATTAAGTTTCCTTCTCAAGTCCAGCCTGGTGCAATTGACTTAATTAAAAAGGTATAGTATATTAACAATGAATTAGAATAAACTTATTAATTTTATATTTACAATGTTTTAGTTGTTGATCCATGATATGACTAAAAGACTAACGTTGCCAGAAGTGTTAAAACATGAATGGGTTGTAACTAATATGTGAGACCATCAATACTATTTTTATGAACATATTTTAAGTTATTATATAATAAAGTATACCTTTTTTTCTTTTTAATTGTTATGCTAATTGTTTTTTGATACATATGTAGTCAATATTGTTAATTGTGAGTTTTTATTGACATTTTTTTTAAAAGAAAGAATGAAAAACAATAAAACTTCTAATTCAATATCACTACAAGTACGTTGTGTATCCAGAATCGGCACATTTAAGATAAAATAAACACATTATAAATGTAATATGTGTATATCCATTATATTCTTAACTTCTTGAAGGACCAGAAATTCTTACATTTCTAGACAACTGAATCAAACAACTTCGTCAACTGAATGATATGGCCTATCATTCATTCAATTGATATACCAAACAAATTAAAGGATAATTCCTCTTTCCTGGACATTTCCTAGAAATGTTTCCTAATACCCTACTAGGCATGTTCAAAAGGTGGTACATTGCGTGTACCAGTGCCACTATATTGACAGCAAATTCTATAAAAAATCCTTTAGAAAAATAGGGTCTAGTCTCCTGTTAGTATAATAATATTTAATATAATCGGTAATATTTATTTTAAAATTACGATGTTCCAAATTAATCTTCCTTCCACCACCCTTCTCATATAGCTTGTGCCGAGCACAATTTGTTGTTCCAAATTAATGAGACTTCTGTTGTTCAATACACATCAGTAATTTGTCTATTCTACTTCAATTGCGTTACTCAATGCTATTCGCATACAATAGTGTATTCGGATTATTTACATACTTTTGTTTTAATATTGACCATTGTAGAAAATCCCTTTTCGCACGGATAATCGTTTCGAATATGTATCCAAAATTGCACCAAACTTTTTTTCTTGAAAAGTGAATTTAAACTTAAATCCTTTGTCAATTCAAGCAGAGTGTCATTGTGTATTAGTGGTAAATTTATATTATCCCAATTATTATAATCTATAATTTTCTGCTATCGAGTTCATTATTTGAAAAATATTTTTGGAGATGACATTGAATTAAATTAAATTTGTATGTTCGTTATCAAATTCACAATTATTTGCAATCATTTTAGAAATATTTCGAAAACATTCTATTCATTTCATTTAAGAATTGCTGCTCTATACCAGGGGTGGTTTTTGTGTACAAAAATTCTACCTTTTATACTAAAAATGAGTTGCGATCTACTTGTTATCATAGACGTAGTCTAAGTGGGGTGATATGTGAAATATATGCTATATTTATATATCTGCCTATGTAAAAAATAACATAATTATTTAGTTAGACCTCGCGATCGACCAAAATAGGCTTCGCGATCGACTTGTTGACCGCCCCTGCTGTTAACAATAGAATATTAATGTTATTTTTATTCACGTAGTAATAACGCTCATTTTTCGGTCTATATCGGACTTTGATCCGAACAAAGAAAAATATGCTACTAGGTGCAATTTAATTGTGATGATCTCTAAATATTTCCAATTCAAATATTTTTTATTTAAAAAATGTATGGGTTTTTGAAGGGTAGACATCCCGAGATTTATAAGTTCCGACGATTCATATGTCGAAGCCTCCATATAGAAATATTCTTTTAATTTAAAATGAAGTACGGTTCATGAAAAAGCAGCACAAGAATTGGTCACCTTATTCATAAATTGCAATTAATACATAAGATACTAATTTTTAAATACTACAACGTTATTTTAACTTAAACTATTGTATTTCCAACAGTCAAAAGAGTGAAATATTGCAAATCAATTTTATAACTTGAAAAAAAGACTTACGATACAAATGTAAATGTATACAGCAAAGTACTGTCAAAAATAAATTATAAAAAATATCGATTAGTCCGATTTCAAACACTCCAATACTCGTATATTAATGTAATTGTATCATGTTGTACTTTCAATAGACCATAACAATTGGGTTCATATCATATTGTTTCATATGTATATCTTATTTGATTTACTGAAAATTCATGCAACTGTTGCAGTAAATTTTAAAAATAGGATTCTTAGTATTTCTTTATCAGTATAACAATTTGTACAACATTTAATGCATTAGGCATATGTAGTATTGGTATTGACTAGTATAAGAACTGAAGCAAATAGAAATAAATCAAATGCGAAGTTTCAGTATTTTAGTATATATATATTTAGTATTATCAATGATATAAGTAAATATCTTGAGAACAAACTATCATTAAAAATAATAAAATAGATATAATAAACTAACGGAAAAATTACGTAAGATCGACAGCCAAAAAATGTCAAGAAGTAAAAAAAGTCAATTCAAACTGTTAAACTTGATCTTTTCAACAATTTTCTATGTGACCAACAAATATTACGCAAGATGTACGTGTGCACATTTGCAAAATTCCAGACCAGATCAATACAGCTAAAACGGACTATAATTACGGCACTTTTTCTATTTACGGCGCACAATGTTTGTTATTTTCCGGTAAGTATATATGACCACCAGGACCACATAAAGATTTCCCCGGCAATTTATTAAAATATACAATAGTAAATTCTTAAGAGCATTAATATAATAAATTTATTTTTGCATTCATTAATGTATATAGAAAAAAACAGACATTTTAGGGAAATTATATTATATCAAATGATACAAGTAAAAAAAAGATAATTTGAAATTTTGTAATTTTTATTCTCTTGTAACACAAGGTTTTTTTTAAATCGTTTCTATGTTAAAGATTCACGCCAAACGAGGATATTGAAAGCATTCCACTCCATGAACCCCAAATAGAATGAACCACCTGCAACAAAGAAATTACATAAAATAAAAAAATATTACAAGTAATTTATATCAATAATTATAGATATGCAAACAAAATACTGCTTAAAGTAATACTATTTACATACTTTATACTGAGAAATTACTATTTATAAAATTAAAAAGCACTCTGCAAAGCAAAAGTATTTTATTTCATAGCATTTGCTTAATTGCTAACTGAAAACCTAACCATAATATCAAATAATGTATTTGAGAAACTGTAAATCAAGTATATAATATTACTGTTAGACAAATAAAGATGCTGATTTATACCTAGTGAACAGTATTTTATACTTTAAGCAAAAAAAAATCATGCATATCTACGAAATGAGCGCACATTTGCTATATTAACACGTGTTACTAGATAAAACATAATATGAAACAAAATGGTACTCACATAATGAAAGATCTACTTGGACCTCGCACGCATCTTCCTGCGTTTACGCTTTAGCCTACGCATACGCTTCTTACGCCACTGAAATTAAAAAATATATATATGAAAACCCATTTGATTTTAGCATTGAGAAGAAACATCGAAAACACGCCATGCTTTAGTATTTACACACTAACAATGGCGTCCTCTCAACGAATTTTCAAATCAGAAATGTGGAAATAACGAACAAATCGAAAGAATAATATAAAAATAATATTGTATAATTACCTTAGCTCTCATCCTGAGCTGTTACTTAAACTTCGGGAGAAGGATTACTCCTAAAGCCGGAGATAACAGCAGATGTTGTTGCAAGGACAACGGATAAGACGAAAATGAGAAAGAGCTGAGGGCGAACGGAAACTTATTGCTTTTTTTGGTAGTGTCAAGCTATTGCCAACCTATACCGACAGCGCTGTATATCCGGTTTGTGTCTAAACTGAAAATACAGAAAAACTAGATTAAATTGAATTCAAACATATGATTCTATATCTCATTATCTAATATTTTCCTAAAGTTAATAATTATTGGTTGTATTTATTGAAAAAGTCCTATAATTAATATATTAACTGTTTTAGTATGCAACCACCGATAGATGGCAGTTAAAAATTTAAAAAAACCGGTAAATACAAATTTAAAATTGTTTAATTTAATGTTATTTAATAGAATAATCACATTATTCAACCTTTTTACATATTAATTAATGCTTTATTTATAATTAAATTCATAACTAAGCAAATATTGTATATACTGCTCATTTCGTTTAAATAATTAAAAAATAATTAAATCTGTATAATAATCATTATATGAGAATTATTTTAGCGATTTATTTTCAATGGATTTTTATAAATGTTAGTCAGCATACTCAGTCATATTCAGTAATGCACACAGTTGCTCACAAGTTGCACACCTGAGTTGCCATTCGTAAGCTAGTAAATAATTACGCGGGAAATTAATAATTTAACCTAATTTTTGTATTTTGTGTTTCTATATAGTTTATAGTCGGACTATAGTAGTTATTTAAGTTCTTTTCGTTTGTGTTTAATTAACAATAAAAATGGATAGATGTGGTCGTGTTACAAGATCATCAGCAAGGAAAAATAATATTAAAGTAAGCATGCCAGAAACAAATTCTTCTAAAGTAAAGAAATCTACGAGTAAATTAAACACTGCAGATTGTCTTGAAGGAATTGAATCGGGTTATTATAAAGCAAAAATGGACTCTGATGATAGTGATTTGGAAATTATTGAAAATATTTCCATCAAAAAAATTGCAAAAGCTAGAGTAAAAATAAAAATGTCTGAAAGGAAACAACCACAAATAGAATCTGATAATGAGGACGAAAGAGTGCAAAACAATGTTTATAGAAATAGAAAAGTAGAAATTCTACAGGAGCAAAAAAAAAGTGTAAAGCCACAAAATGTGGCTGTAATACATTCAAATGTGAATAACAGTAAGGAAGTATTAAAAGAAATACATGAACCACAGAAAGGCACACCGAAACAGAAAAGGTCATTAACTGCTGTAAATGAACTGGAAGCAATTTCTCAAGTTACCCCACCAAAACAAAGGAAATCAAATGATAATTCTCTGTTTAGTCCATCAAGTTTATTAGAAAAATTGGAATTGAATAGTCCTCCTCCTAAAGAAAATAAAAGCAAGCCAAAGAAATTGTTTGAATCTGAAACAATATATCAGAGTGCTAGAAAGGCACTACATAGTACAGTTCCTGTTCAAATGCCTGGTCGTGAAAATGAACATAAGCAGTTGAGGGATTTTATAAAATGCCATTTAATGAACAAAACATCTGGTACATTGTATGTTAGTGGACCACCAGGAACAGGAAAAACTGCATCATTATCTACAATATTACAACAGCCAGATATAATTACTGAATTTAAAGAAGTATATGTAAATTGCACAGCTATAAAATCATCAGGTTCAATTTATTTAAGAATTATACAAGAACTTGGAATCAAATCATCTAGTCGCACAGAAAAAGATTCTGTTGCAGCCATAGAAAATTATTTGTCCACAAACCATAAAATGATGTAAGTAATAAAGAAACATGTAATGTATTAAATTAATTTATTTTATTTATTATAGTTTACTGGTACTTGATGAGATTGATCAATTGGAAAGTAAAAAGCAGTCAGTCTTGTACACAATATTTGAATGGCCATCAAGGAAAAATTCTAAGATAATATTAATTGGGATTGCTAATGCATTAGATTTAACTGATAGAATCTTGCCAAGATTGCAGGCTAGATGTGAATTGAAACCTCAACTAATGCATTTTGCTCCATACTCTAAACAACAGATTGTTGAAATTTTTACTGATAGATTGAGATCAGCTGGTGTTCTTGATTTGTTTGTGCCTGTAGCAGTCCAAATGTTAGCTGGAAAAGTGGCTGCAATTTCAGGCGATGTAAGGAAGGCCCTAGATATAGGAAGGAGAGTTATTGAAATTGCTGAGAAACATAAGAAAGAAGAATCTGATAAAAAAGTTGATTTGAAACATGTTATGGGAGTTTTAAATTCCGTCTATGGTACATCAAACAATTTAAATGAAGATAATGATGATTCATTCCCGCTTCAACAAAAAATTATAGTTTGTACCTTATTATTAATACTTAAGAAGGCCAGGAACAAAGATATTACTGTAGGGAAATTACATGAAGTATATAAAAAAGTGTGCGGAGTTCGGAATTTGTCGGGCGTCGATCAAGCTGAATTCGTGGGACTTTGCTCTTTGATTGAAACAAAAGGTATTATTCGTGTAAGCGGTAAAAAGGAACCCAGGTTGCATAAAATTAATCTTGAATGGGACGAAGAAGAAGTTGCTGCAGCATTAAAGGATAAACAATTAATGGCAACCATTTTACAAGACTCTAGTGTTCTAGGGAAAATGTAATTTTAACCAATGATAAATAAAATTCAATAATTTATGATTTCATTATTTTCGTTTTAATTTCCGAATTGTTGCTTATAAATGGAAGAAACTGTTATAAATATGTGATTTAAAATATTATGTTAAATGTTTGTGTTTTGTACAATTAATAATATTTATATTCTTTATGAATTTATTTTAGTCTTTATTTATACATTGTGACGTAACAATTATTCTAAAGGAAAATATACTAAATAATTATGTTAACAGCTCAACAACTAATTTCAATTAAATAACTAAAACATATCTATGATGATCTATGAAGCCTGTCTGTCTACAATCTTCATTTAGCGGATCGCGATTATTTTTACAAAATAATTCCTAAAGTCAGACATGTATTAAAACGGGTCTATATCGCAAGCCCGACAACCGAAATCCCGTCTATCGAAATCCTGAGTGTATTGAAATCCCGACGTTCGAAATCCCGAGTGTATCGAAATCGGGATTTCGAATAATAATTATTAATAATCTTAATAAGTTTTAGATTGTCGGGATTTCGATACACTCGGGATTTCGATAGACGGGATTTCAATACACTCAGGATTTCGATAGACGGGATTTCGGTTGTCGGGCTTGCGATTGCCACCGATATGAAAGCATGTTCTAAATATGTTATGTAATACTTGATAATTTCAATTACTTTGAAGTATTTAAAAAAGCGAAATGATAGGATTTTTTAAGAGATTTACATCAATTATTATTGCTATAAATCATAAGGGTTCGAAACAACTTCTTCGTATCGGATTTTCGTGATACAGGCGACCATAGCCACACGGATACGGCCGCCCCTAGCAAGGATTGACAGGGATTAGTGTGGCAAAATACACCATCAGGTGCGATCTTAGTTGCATACTTTGTGTGTTGATTGGATAGACCAGCAGAAAATGTACATGATTGAAATAAACTTTTCTTTTATTATAGTTACGACTTAATTTATGATTTTTAACTGTTGAAATATACTTAGTTACACAAATTAATAATTTTCATATATGCAACTACATTTACGTTGTTTACTCCTTTATATAATACATTTTTTGACATTAGTAAATTGTATAGGAGAATTTTGACAGTTTTAACAAAACTGGTAAGTTTATAAAGATTTTAAAAAATAAGTCAGTATCCAATATCCAAAATTTCAGTGACAAATTTTACCAAATGTGTATCTAGTCATTATAATGAAGCTGTGTCTGCCTGCTAAAGTTTCTTTGTACTGCTACTTGGGTACAATCACAAGTTTTTCATTTTTGTTACTTTTGAGTCCAATACAAAGTGTCTATTTTCCTATATTATTGTACTTAATTGCTAATGTACTTATAAAATGCATAAGTACAAATGAATATTATGGGGTCAGTTACAACACTATTATATTATGAACATATTCTAATATTATTTTTTTTAGTTTGCTGTACGAGCTTCATTTCTGGGATTTGTTTTCTCATTGGGACTCTACACATTCCAGTTGGCTCCAAATGAATATTATATTTTTGGAATCTACATGGCAGTTATGTCCTTTTTCCATTTTACAGAATTTCTTTCAATAGCATTGATACAACCAAAGGAGTTAAGTGTCAGATCATTCCTTATTTACCATAGTCCTGAATATGTAATAGCAGCAGTTTCTTCATGGCTTGAATTTTTCTTGGAAGCTTACTTATTACCAGGTAAATAACTCAATATTAATAAACTGTACTTATTTTTTGCTTATTTAATTGTAAACATACTTTATTTATGTTTTAGATATGAAAATCTATAAAGTTGTCTCATATCTTGGCTTAGTAATCTGCATTTCTGGTGAATTTTTGAGGAAGTTAGCAATGATGACTGCTAATTCAAACTTTAATCATATTGTAAGTTAATTCCAGTAAATTAAATATTTGGTAATGTATTTTTATATATTGGTTTTAGATTCAATACACAAAAGCTGATGAACATGTGTTGGTAACAAATGGAATATACAGTATGTTCAGACACCCCAGCTATGTTGGCTGGTTTTATTGGTCAATTGGAACGCAGGTACTTTGAATAAGGTTTATCAGATAAAATAGAAATTTTAAAATACTTTTTTTAGATCATTTTGATGAATCCAATTTGCTTAATTGCGTACACATTAGCAAGTTGGTATTACTTCAATGATCGCATAAGAGTCGAGGAAATCACATTGTTGAATTTCTTCGGCCAACAATACAGTGATTACCAACAACATGTAGGAACTGGGCTACCTTTTATTAATGGTTATATTGTTAGAGGTACTGAATTTCGCTAATTATTGCTTTTTATTAATCTCTGCTTTCTGATCAAGACTTAAGAGTATATATTTCTTCTAATGTATATTTTTGTATTTTTAACATAATTTAATAACAATTGAAAATAAAATCTGTTGTACATCTTATAGTTATTTTGCTTTAAATACTTATTTAAATTATATATTTTTTATTAACAAAACAAAGAAAAAATAAAGAAAACATTCATATATTTATAATATATTTTATATATGGCATATTTTGGCGTAAATGCTTTGGCAACAACTAATTTATGAATAATAATAAAATCCCACACAATTTCTTTTCTTTCAAATAAAGAAATTAAAATCGAACATTACAACATTAAATAATAATAATAATAGTGAAGCAATAAAACCTATGAAATAAAATAAAAACAAAAAATTAGCTAATTATTTTTAATTTAAATATTAGTGTTTTATTTTTATCTGGTTTTCATCCTTCTTAAATTGAAAATACTATTCATATTTTATGATTTATATGACTTTTTTTGTTAGTAAAAATAGAAGGCATTTTTTTCTTGTATGTTTTTTTAATAACACAGTTCTTTTGTTACCCTAAATATTTTATCTTTTATACACTAAATATTTTTTAAAGAAAAATATATTTGATATTTTAATAAATCACTAATTTTAGTATCACTAGATATTTTGACTATTTTCATTTTACTCAAATACTTTGTATTTTTAGTCCATTAATAAAAATTGGTAATTATATTGGAATTAAATAATATTACTGTAAACTTTTCTCTTAAAAAAAAAATGAAAACCTGCTGACTTGTACTGTAAGTTAACTGTCAAACTCGGTCTTCACATTGACCATATCACCGGTTAGTGTATTCACAAACACCTTTTCACCCTCATTATTGTTTAAGTTCAAACTGATCGTCCCGTCGTTGTCTCCGCCTTCGTAGATCACATCATCTTCGTCATCATCGTCGGATGTTTTGGCGGTTAGCTTTAATTGATCGCAAACCATGAATGCTTCCGGACCGATCGTTTTGTTTTGCATGAAATGCACCTTTCTGTGATCCTTCAATGATTGTATATGCTCTACAGAATAATCACAGTGCTCGCAGGTAAATAAGCTTGATATGCCAGATATTGCGATGTGTCCCTTCTGGTGATCGTCCAATTCATCCTTCTGCTGACAGCTAAACGGGCACATTGAACACGACAGCATCTGCTTCTTGTCATCCATGTGATTTGAGGCTTTAGACTCCTAGAAGAAAATATCCAAATTTAATTTCGATACTATGGATTATTAATGATTTACCTCTTCGTTTTCATGGTTAACCAATTCCTGATTATGGTTTTTCTGGTGCTGTTGAAAGTTAGCATAATATTTAACGGAATAATCGCATATAGTGCACTTATACTGCGAATCCGAGCCGTGCAGTTTCTGATGGACATTTAACTGTTCACGCTTCTCAAAGACGGAAGGACACTTCGGACATTTATAGCGCTTTTCTTTCAGTTTACCATTCTTCAGGTACGACGGGTAATTGAACTGGGGATTGCCGTTCCTTGCTTGTTGACTAGTTTCCGGCTGGAGTTTTTCATTTGCTTCTGCCTCGGATTTTTGTTGGAACAGCTCGGTTCCAGACAGAGGGACATGTCTACTCTTGCTATATGAATATTCTATATCCATTTCAACGTCTGAAACAGATTCATCCAGATTTGCGATTATCCATACATCTGTTTGCGGCGAAATCATTAGTTCTGGCTTCGGTGTATCTGGATGAACACTATAAGTCGCCAATAAAGTATTGGTACGCTCTTGGTATTCATTAGTATGTACTTTGGCATGTGCCAGTAGATGCGGTTTTTGGCGTGCTGTGTATGTGCAGGATTCACAGCGATGGGCCAATCGAGCACCATGAAAGCCAACATGAATTTCGTATTCGTTTTCTTTCAAAAATCGCGCTGGACATTTTGAACAAAAATACAAATGCTCCTCCTGCTGCTGCATCATGGATTCGCTCTCGTTTTCATCGTTAATAATATTTCCGTGTTCCATCTCTTTGATTTGTTCATCATCGCTTCTAGTATTATCTACTATTCCGTGAACCATACCATAGTACCCTTGGTGAACTTTACTGTGCGACGATAGAACTCCGGCATTATTACAAACGTAATTGCACTCTACGCACTTATGCTCAGTTTCATTTCCTTTAGAAGGATTCTTCTCTCGCAATCCGTGCATTTTTTCGTGCTCCTGGATGTTGACCTTCCTTAAATTAACATGAGGACAATATCGACACTTATACATCTTAGAAAATTTGTTGCTCTTGGATACCCAGACAAGAGGAATTTCTGGTAAATTTTGCCATTCATAGTGGTTGGGATGAATCTCCTCGATTTCATCAGATATTTCTTCCAGTTCAATGGTTTCTCCGTTTTGCTTCTGCGGCGAAATGTTTATGCCGTGAACTTTCATATGCTGGTGCAACAAATGCCTCTTGCTAACGTTGTAGCTGCATTCAGTACAAGTGTATTGGCCATTAGGTTTATGGAATTGTTTGTGGTAAGTGAATTGAGATTTGCTGTTAGTTACGTAAGGGCATATAATGCACTTGTAGCGTTTCGTTGGCTCCGATTCTGCCGGGGGTTGCTGTTGTTTTTCAATCTTGTGCAAGAATTCACTGGGACTTGTAATACCGTGTAGCTTAAGATGCTGAAATAGATCTTCTTTCTGGTTAACTGCATAATTGCAGTATAGACAACGCCAGGGCGTATTCCGGTTACTGCTGTGCCCTTCCATATGAATGTGAAATTCGTCAGGATCTTCGTTAGAAAACGGACAATGAGGGCACTTATTAGAACCTATTTGTTGAACATCTTCGGGTTCCTCGAAAGACGTATCTGTCGTGCTCTCGAACACCTTATCTGAATGTTGGTGTTGTTTAGAACCAACTATTACCTTGATGTCGCCGCTGTGCTTCAAACGACAGTGGCGCTATAATTAGAAAAAAATAAACGGGTTTAATAATCAAACACAAATAGGTCCTCGAAGAGTATGAGTGCATATAACAACTGTTAATAAGATTGTTAGTAATCTACTTGATTGCGTGCTCTAGACGGATGCATTACTAAAGTGTTATTTATACGATGCAAAAATGTTACTTATTAGTTTTTAGATTAGTTATAGTTAATCTGATTAGATGCAAGCAATGTGTTAGTATACCTGTATGACATGCTTCCAGTTAGAAACCTGGTGGCAGTGGCCACAACGGAAGGGCGCTTGCCCCCGCGTGGTTCCACCACCTCCGACACTTGCCTCAGTATCGAAGTCTCCGATAGTCATGGGACCACCTGAATATCTTAAGCTCCCGATGCCGGCTAACACACCTCCGCTACCTCCAGATGCATATGGACTACCCGCACCGGAGGACGGACTTGAAGAGCTCGTTGTTGTTTGTGTATAATGGCTTCGAACGTGTGCCAGTAGCTTGTCCTTGCAAGGATCCCTAAAGAAGAAATACAATAAAAGATGACCTTATCACACCCGATTATTAACTTTAAATATAATTACTAATATTCGTTATTGAAAATAAAACGCCAATATCAAAGAAAAATAATTAATATTCAAAGTGAGACATTAATATTATATCGCTTCCAACGAATATAGCAACAGTTTTAACATATTTCTAAGAAATTTATCGTTGGAATAATGCAAAGAGAAAACTTTAACTGTGTGTACATAGAACATAATTGTCAATTTTTCTTAAAATAGTATTATATTTTGAAGATTTTATTATTGCTTTAACTAACATTTTCGCTTTTTTAAATTTTGCGTATATTTTTTAAAAATATAATTTAATTGTACCTCACCAGAGGCACAAACAATAATATTTTTTATTGGTCTTTGTTAAACAACAAAATCCAAACAATAAGAATCAACGTTATCGAAATGGTAAAGAGTGAAAAGAAAAGGAAATAAAAATTATTAAAAACAGATATGTTTACTGCAAATTGGTTAAAGAAACAAAATAATACTTTAAACTGGATATGCTAGATGCGAATTAAAAAAAATGACGAAACTTCAATAATATTGCATGTTATTTTAATGTATATAATAATTTATCTATTTATTTATTCCTCCATTTTCTCTCCCTTTCATCAATCACTCAACAAACAAGAAAAATAAAATAGATCCATTTCGCACACGAGCGACAATTATAAAAATATTAATAACAATTCTGGACCGAGCTTTAATGATTCTATACATATTCCAACTAACGGCATCATTTATGCATGCCAAAAATAAATAAAAAAATATATATAATGATTTTATACGTCGCGTATTTCGTAAAATTCGAGTTACAAGCTTAAACCCAACTTATCTTATCATCAAAAGAATTTTTTTATTTATACGCTCTTGAAAGTAAAGATTATTATATATTACGTTAAATTACTTTATGTACTTTAGTCTCATACACTTACAGAAAGAAGTATAAATAGGTGTATGTGGAATAGATAACAGACGACCGAGAAAAAACTCTTTTCAAATCGCTTTATCAGAGACTTCAAAAATCCTGATTCAATAGAAATCAATTTAACTTTCTTTTTTTTTATATATATTTATTACAAACAAGCAATGAAACTATGATAAATTAATCATATTGTTTCTTTATTTCATCATAGTTACTGGTAGCAACAGATTGAAAAAACGAGGAAAATTAAGTAATTAAGATTAGTAAACTAATCAGCAAGATGTGAATCATCTTAACAGTCATAATCCGATATAATTGTTTATCCAAATGAATATTTTTATGGTGTAAAGATTTGTTTCAAATCAAGTATTTCGAAAGCACGGTGAAAATGCACTGCACGTTCTCAGTATCAATGTGGAGGTTCTTTATCAATAAACAAACATTCTTGAATACATGAAATAAATAATGTTTTTATAAACGTGTTAGATGATTGCTTCATCGGGTTACCGTTATTTAGAACACCACTTCTTTCGTGTTTACTTATTTTACTTTAAATTTAATTTCATAAGTATATATGAAGCGTAATCTCCACAATCTATCTTTTGATTTATAAATATAGCCAGCAAACAACATTTGCCTTATCTATGCTATGGAAAGCTTACTTAAGCAAGACGATTTTTGTCATTTATTGGAATTGACAACGCAATCAAACGAAGGTAACAAAATAAGGCGTGGCCATAATTTCATAAAGTCAAGCCAAGAATCTAAACTCTTGCTTCTTTGGTAGCATTTGAAACAAAAATGCTAATTTGGATATATATACACTGTATTAAAAGTGTATAATAAAAATGAAGGATATGAAAATCATTATATACCTCTTAACTATATCGTTCTTATATGTGCATTGTTTTGCAGTTGCAATTACAATTTTTAAGTACATGTCATTAAAAACGTTGACATATCCAATTTATGAAATGTAAATGTTATGCACATGCTGTGTGAAAATCTATTCAAGTTTTGTATAGATTTGCACAATATTACTACTCTTGTGACATAAAATCTCGTGAAAATGTCTCAAGTATTTTCAAAAATCTAGTCTATAAAATTATAGTTATATCTCTAATTGACTTACCGGAAATTGCATTTCTTGCATTGCCACAACGTCTTCTTGCCATCGTTGCCGTTTCCACTAATGCGCTGCTTCTTTTCAGAAGAAAACTTTTGAAAGAATTCGTCTGCTGGTTTGAGAGGCGGCGGAGGTCGCAAACCTTTATTGCTGACCAGTAAGGAACTAAAATCATGCGTGCTCGGAGCTCTTCCAACTTTGGGCAAATCTTGCTGCTGCTGTTGTCTAGGCCTGGTACCCATACCACCACTGGTCTCTTGATTATCCTGGCCACCATTTACATGGATTTCGGTTAGGTATTTGTTGTATTTTGTGTAATTGCGTCGTCCAGTTTCGTCGGTCATCAATACTTTTGCGCTCTCGTGAGCCGGATCCCTTACAGATTTTAGTTTGATGTGTTTGGTGATGTCCCATCGCCAGTTTGAGCGATAAGAACAGAGAGAACATTCGAAAGGCTTCTTGTTCAAATGACCGACGATGTGTACGTGGAACCGCGATGCTGTGGATGCCCAAAACGTGCAATGCGGACATTTGAACACGCGCTTATGTTGTGCCACGGATATGTCGTTACCGTGGGTAGGAATTTTGTCGGTAGTTGGGGTGGGCGTTGGCATAGGGGTTGGTGTGGTAGTTATCGGAGGTGGAATTGGAGTGGTGCTTTGTAGCATTTCGACGACACTGCATTCGCTGCTCGGTGATTGCGTGCGTGTCGATAAATCTATGTAATCCTCTTGCTTCTCATCGACGGACTCATAATTGTTGGTATCTTCCATTTCCGCATCCATCGGTTGATATACCATATTTGTATTCCATACGAAAACTCTATTTTCCATTGGATGCGGTTCTTTATCACTGCTCCTACTGTTCTCTTCTTCAGTCACAATTCCCAAATTGTTAACTTCATCATCGTCCGCGATTTCTTCCTCCTCCTCGTCCTCTTCCTCCTCTTCTGCCTTAACCGAAGAGAAGTATTTAATGGCTTGGGGGCAACTTTTTAGATGCATCATGAGGTACATCGAAGACTTGCAGCGTTGTCTGCAATATTGACATCTGGTGGACGTAAGTTTGTGCATTGAGGTAATGCCCATCGTTGCCGGCGATTCTTTTCCGCAGGTTTTCTGGTGGCTACTGTATTCAGTAAGGCATTTACTTTCGTAGCCACATAAGCGACACTTTAGGTCTTCCGCTTCGCCAGGTAGTTTCTCTTTGAGGCTGTCAAAAAAACTAGACTGTTTTTTGTGAGGTATTTTGTGTTGCTTTGGGAGTGATGATTCTTCAGGCACTTTGGTAAACTGCTTCAGCATATCTTCACTGTTGAAGAGCTTAGCGAAATCTTTGAGCGCGCTATTCCGTGAGCGAGCACATATTTCGTTCATATCCTTCTGGGACATGATTTCTGTTTTGGGTTGTTTGATAGGGATCAAGTTGGGCACCGGACGGGCTGGTTTTCTCTTCAGTGTAGGTAGCGGAATGGGGTTCAGTGACTGCCCGTGGACGCGTTCTTCGTGGCGGGCCATCTCAATATCCCAAGCTGTCTTGTAGTTACACCGTTTGCACTTGGATTTGATGTAAACATTTCCATTCGCGTGCTGGATTATGTCGTCCGGATGAACGAAATCTCCTTCTATATTTTCCTGGCCGCTCTTAAGTTTCTTCGCCGGTATTTTTAGCTTGTTGTGCACCGTTTTCCGTTCGCCACTTGGCTGCGCCTCGCACTGTTCTGGCTCGAGCTGCACCTGAAACACATGTAACAACTTTATGACGCACGAACACCGCGGTCACTCTTTCTTAGCAGTTCTAATGGGAAAGTGTGGGAAGAATGGGGAAGAGTCGGGACGCGAGCACTACCTGAAGAGGAGAAGTTCGCGCTTCGACAACAACCACTTGACAAGAATGTGTGTTTGAAATGACTAAACAAGAAATTCATGTTATCGCTAGGCCCAGCCCAGATCGCGTTATCGGCACCGTTTACATTTATAATACATTTCATATGTGATTAAGTTTATGTGTGTATGCGCACTACATACACTGATAACAGGACTCGCGGCCAGGTATAGAAGTCATACACACTCTTCAAGAAAGAAATTATATCATAAAGAAAAAAACCATAAAAGTGTGAACGGTGGTCTACATCGGTCGCTGTTGCAACAACAAAACTACGTCCACTACGTCTAACACACACCAATTTCCTCCACACATTACACTACTCTCCTCCCACCCAGAAAACTAAATTTCTCCCTCCACGTTGCATGCAATTATGAGTTTCTTAAAATAATGTTAATAATAATTAGAGAATAGTACTCATAAATACACGATAAAAAGGTGAAACAGGAAAAACAAGAAAACAAAAGAAGAACGGAAGAAGAATAGCATATCGAACATAAATATATATAACAGCAGCAATTCCGCATGAATCAGTTACGATTCGATTACGTAAGGACGTGCGCCGTAAGCAGATCCCGCAAGAGCAGGAGGCAATATAAAAAATGAAACGGAAATAATATGAAAAGAAAAAGGCTATATCGCTAGTGCTTTTCGCACATCGAGTGCGCGTATTGAAGAATCTATTAATACCAATTTGAAAATAGAGAGAAGCGCTGCAGCGGTTCACAACAACAAATACCAAAGCAATTAGCGAATTGTTGCACTAATCGCAGGAAACATTGAAATATTTTCATATTTGAACTGTCAGATTTATGAGGTTATTGGAGAGTTTAATTTGTTTCTATTTATTTGTGAAATTGAAATTACCTGGAGAGCGGTGGTTACGGCCGCCGCTGCTGCTTCCTCAGCGGCTGTGGTGTCGCTGGCACCAACTTTGTTGCGCCGCCTTCCGCCCCCAAGCACAGCCACGTGGCCCACGGGCGGCACGTGATGATTCATCTCATGTACGGTAAGGCTCTGTTTGATGTCGGCGGTAAAGTTACAAGCGGAACATCGGAAGGCACCCTTCCCGTTGTGATTCTTGCAATGCCTGTCGAGATTCCACTTGTAGGGTGTGCGGAAGTCGCACATATCACACTTAATCATCGGCATCGAGTGGTACTTCACATGTTTTGTATATCTGGCCTTCATGTGGGTAACGTAGGTACACTTGGAGCACCGGAAGAATCGAGTTTTGATGTGTTCCTCTTTCTCGTGCTTGTTCAGCTGCACGTGAGTTTTGGCTACGAACGAGCAAACGGTGCATTTTAAACCGAGCTTCGTTTCGTGGGTGACATCTTCGTCGGGGATATGCTGAGATTCTTCGGTCGACGTATGGCTCTCGTTCGACTCATCATTACCCTCGCAAACTGGTTGCGGCGGTGGTCGCTTCTTTCGGAACGTTTCCGAATCGGCAGCGGAGCCACCATGTACCATTTTTGTGTGTCTCAGGAGCTTCTGGAAGTGTTTAGAAGCATATACGCATTTGGGGCATGCGTAAATTCGGATTTTCTCGCTGTGGATGTCCCGCAGGTGGTAGAGATAGCTCCGGGGGTTCTGGGTGAAGAACTCGCAGTGGCCGCAGCTGTAGTTTCGTTTGACCTTGCACTCGGGCAAATCTTTGTCGGAGACGTTAGCCGAGGGCGGTGATAGTGATGATTTGTTATTGTCCTCGGGTGGACAGGAATCACTGTTGTCTACGTCGTCACCGGAGCCGTACAGTGCGTCACCACTAACGACGCTGCGCACAACTAGGGTATCTCCAGATCGATGTACCATCGACGGCACGGACATGCTAGCCCGTAGACCTGCAACACAAGAATTATATTCAATCAAATCATTCTTCTATACTGAACTCGATGTTCTCTGCGGGTTCGAGGAATGAGGGGCTAATATTTACGCTGTAGGATGTCCAGTTTTGTTGGCGAATGTTAAAGCACTTCGCTTGACATTTAAGAGACAGATGATGTAATAAATGAAGGCGAGAGTGTTGAGTTGACATGGCAACTGCAGTTGGTGAGGCCTCGCGCGGCTTACCTGGGCATTGAGGTATAAATGTAACCAGGGCCAGGAGAAAATCGATCTGGAGAAGGCAAGCAGGCAGGCGGCAGGCAGAGGCAGACAGCCAAGCAAGCAGTTAGGCAGGCAAAGCAAGCAAGCAAACGACAAGAAGAACTACGGACGGAACGGAAGTTCAGACCAATCAGCCAGCCAGCACACACAGAGAGAGCGACGACGACGACGTCGACGCCGGGACTTTGGCGCTCGCGCTCACGCTGGCGTACATCCAATACGACTCGGTCGTCTGCTGTCTCTATCTTCTCCCTATTATCATCAACATCACCGCCATCGTCGTCTAGCAGCAGCTAGAAACCATCAATAGTCGGCCACCATCGCAGGCTGAAAAAGAAGCATCGGCACTCCAGATGTTGGAGGTGCTACGCTGTTTCTTGGCCTTTAGTATTGGTTCGTTAGCGCACTTGCACTTCGGATTCTTTATCAGCTATAGAAATGGGCCACGTGCTTGGAACCATCTACCATCGGCAACGGCACTCCGCCCCATTGTGTGTTAATCGACTTCTTGTAATCAATAAGACACAATGAGGAGAACTAGTTGACTTTTGGCCCGGCCGTCTCCTTGACCCGCTTCCTGCTTATGGTCTCGACTGTACTACATGCCTCGCGCGCTTCGCTACTCTACTCACACATATACACACACTCGCACCCATACACAGAACGACGAACAGTCATCATCGTCATCATCATCATCAACGCCAATTAGATCATATTACTTCGCATGAAAGTACTATATATGTATAAACACACACACACAATCATATCCAGACATACAATAATATATCGCTTCCAAACCACTTTCGATTTGTAATTAATTGTATATTAAAATTAATTTAATTAGAACTATAACGTCGTCTTTCTTTTATCACACTAAAGTATTTAGGAAATATAAACATACAAAGAAGAAAATCACATTGTATATTGAACAAATGGACGAGAGGCTAATGACCTACTTTAGATTAGAGCAAGAGATATTTATAATTTCTTTCCAATGAACTGTATAAATATCAATAAACAAAAACACGACCTAACCCAACGCAAAAACATTAGCACTCTTGGGAAAAGATATAATGCAATAAAATGATCTTAATATCAATATATTTACACATATTGTAATTACTTTAGATAACTCTGTCTATACAAATGTAGGTAACAAAATTGGTGCATGTGGGCATTTCTAGCAAAGAAACAAAAATACAATTAACGAATGGCCGCCCTCCGCCGACTTCTCTTGGCATCGATTCCTGCGAACCAAGACTGGTCCACATCACAGGCAAATATCCCAAATGATACTAAGAATATAACACCCGCACCGGCTCGCGACCCCCCTCAGGAATCTCCTCTTCTATTCCCGTCCCTGTCCGGCGCTCGTTCCTGCTTAGTTCCTCTCATTCCTGGTCTCATTATTCCTTACATATGCTCACTATTTCCACCTTATCTTATCTCGCCGTGAGTCGCTTTAATCTCTACCATTTCGTTCATTTACTTTCCTGCTCGTCGCTATTACATTTAAAGAAACTAAAAAACCCAACAGCGTTTAATATATCGAAATAACATTGCGCAAGCGATTTTATTTTTCACGTACATCTCTTTGGATCAATATCTTTCATTAAAAGGCAATTTTAAAATAATTATAAAATTTCGTTACAAAACATATTCCAATATTGCATTTCCGCTTAAAAATGATGATGAGAATTTCTTCTAACTAAAAGTGTAGCGACTAAATAATAACATTGAAAAATACAGCCGCTTTTAAACAAATAACTAAGTGTAAACATGGACTGATTATCAGGTAAATGATGACTTTACCTTAAATCGTCGAGTAAAGTAAATATTTATATTCGATAAAAAAAACAAGTATCTTCGAATTAATTA
Organism: Nicrophorus vespilloides; assembly: GCF_001412225.1. Classification (NCBI taxonomy): domain Eukaryota; kingdom Metazoa; phylum Arthropoda; class Insecta; order Coleoptera; family Silphidae; genus Nicrophorus; species Nicrophorus vespilloides. Next base: position 27,308 of record NW_017095532.1, read on the forward strand.
AATGCGTAAAAAAATACATTCCTAACAAAAGATGGATGTTTGAATTTCAATGAATGTATAAAAAAATATTTCTTAACTAAACTTGATCTATTTTACCTTGTCAATAAACAATATACCATTATAATTGTATTATTAATTACCATAAAAAACAAATTAAGATCTTGCTAAAAAGTGCTAAATGCACATAAGAAGCACCTCGAAAATCATCTGACTAAGGAATAAGAACCTTGAGGAAATTTAAATGTAAACTTTATATTTAGGATATAGCTGTATTGGTATACGATGATAACGTTTGTCAATAAGTGCTAATTCATGTATGTAGTAGACATACACAACCTTGAATTACGTTACTCTAAGGGTTTGTACACAGTGAAATTAAACTTTTTTGGTTAGTTCTTTTTGTATGCAAATTATTTAATTATTTTGAAGTCAATAATGAAAATTTATACGTAACATTAAAAACAGCGTGATATAGAGCAAGGCTATAGATGTGATATGATTCATTGTCATTCTCACCCAATTGAAAATACAACAATATTTCTGGAAATTTCAATTATTATTAACTTAACTGGAATTCGAACAATAAGTTTTTCACCTTAATAAAATTAAAATATGTTAACGAAAAGAAATTGCAATTATGTCTTTCAAAGTGACAAAAATACAGTCCATTTACTAATAAAGACACACGTGGTTTGTAGTAGATTCGATATTGGTTATTTATACAAATTATTACTATCATTCTTTTTTTAATTTATATGAAAATTCAGTTCTGCAAAGTTCAAATAATTGTCTTGTTTTATTTCCATTTGTGTTTTATAATTTGATACCGATAAATTATTTGTTAGTTCTATGTAAATTAAATTAATAAGTAGTTTACTTTAAAAATCTTTAAAAATATGATATATCAATGTTTCCTTTAAATTATTAATGTTTGACATTGACGTCGAAAATAATACAACAAAGGAAAAACTGTGTGTTTGCGGGGAAGAGTAATTTAAATTGTAATGATTCACGTGCAGCGACATAGAAACTCTAGGAAATATCAACGGTAAGTTGATGTAGAAAATGCAGACACATGTGCGTTTAAATTTTTCACAACCAACAAAGATGGTAATTGGTGGCCTAATGAAACTAACTATAATAATTAACATTACAAATGTTATGCTAACATTACTTGCTAGCGTGTATGTGTGTTATTTCTTTCATTTATTTGGGTTCTGGCATAACTTTTTGAAGGCCTTCGGATCGCACACATCCATACACACACATACAAATACGCCTCTTAATACAACAGCATGAAAATAAAACGAGGCAGAAAGACTTTTACGTAACGTTTTTGTGTAAGTTGCAAGCAAATATTAAATATATCATTACTGTTGCATTGTTTATCCTGTAAATTATACTTCTTGCTAAAATAATGATATAATAAATGCATGTGGAACGTTCGATAAACAATCGACATAAATCTACAGGATGTCTTAATAACAGACCATTATCAAGCAGAAACGTAACACGAAAATACACAATTAATTATGTGGATTTGTCACTTGGATTTCATTATGTTTTCGTCTTTCTTATGCGCATTTACATATATTTTGGGTTAACGCGTACAATAAATGCTCTATAATTTCATAATTATGCCTAACTAGTTGAATTTAATTACGGTATTTACGCACGAGTCTTTCTCGAACGGCAATTATTCCTCACTCGAAAGAGTGAAGCAGAAGTGAAATAAAAAAGAAAAATGTGAATACGAAACAACAGCGGCACTTTTTCCACGTTTATGTAAATTCCGGAGGACTAGTTTTATGCTTACACATAAGTTTTCCGTATGAATACATAAACATTACACACGCACAAAGAGTACATTTGGTTCTCTTTTTATGCGGTAGATACGTTCCACAGGAAAACGCATAAAAATAAATTGCACAAAAAAGGACTAGACACACGTATAAAAATAAAGGATACGTTTCAATTTTTTTTAAAACCGCATAAAACTAAATCAATGAGTTACAATATACCGAAAATCGCATAAAAAACGGTTTATTAAATTTCAGAAAAATAATTAGTCTTACTATATTCTTTCTGAAATGTTTATTCATAATTTTATAAAAACGTTAACAATCATAGACAAGTTTATTCTTTATCCTTCAAAATTTATACAGAAAATTTTTACAAAAAAATACAGAATTTTTTTTTATGAAAGTTAATCTTTCTTCACATTTTTTTTCTTAATTATCGACGCTATATATGAGAGTGTTCGGCATAATTTGAGAACTGGTTCGAAATCACTTTCATCACTAAAAAAGATAGTCAGCATATCAGATATATAAAAACCGCATAAAAAGAGGACCGAGTGTACTTAAAGTGAAAAGTTGGGGAAGAATAAAAAATAAATTATTGAAATTGGATGAAATATAAAATATATTTTCAAATTAAATCATGTTTTGTAATGTCTTGTAATGTTAAGACTTATTGCAACTGGATGAATATAGTTTGTTCAATCTATATCCATTAAAATAGTTCTTAATCCGGATACTTTTTCAGTAACATTTTAGGATGGCTATAAAATACTGTGTGCAAGTTGCTTAACTATCGTAAGAGATCAATTTTTTGCATATGATACAAATATATTTGCGATTGTTTTGAATTTATTGAAGGTAAGACGTGGATTTTATTATCAAATTATGATTATATAGAGATGACTAATTGTTTGTTTCCAGTATTAGTTTTCCTTTGTTAATGATTCATTTTATATACTTGCCGGATTCTATTTTTTAATATCTTATTATGAAATAAATATGATATTATAATGCGTATCTTAACTGAAAATTTATATCGAGTATATTGTAATTAAATATAATTATACTTAATGAATTTTAAATAATGTGGGAGATCTATTTTTATTTTGGGGTTGCAATATATAAGTAAATATTGAACATTGTATTCCTGCAATTCTGCTGATAAGTTGATGACGCAAGAGGTGGAGGCGCGGGGTCGGCGAGGCGCAGGCGGCTTCGAAATCGCCGACAACACAAATCCAATTCACACGAAGGTTTCGTCTCGCATTCTCTCTCTTGCTCGCAAGCACAGAGCGAGAGATAGCCAAATGAAGATTGCAGATAGAGAAGAAAATAAGAACCTCGCGTTGCTAGCACGTACGCAACGAGAGTGCCATCTTCCTCCGGTTGGCCACAATCAAGGATCCGCGCGTTACGTAACCAGGGGACATTTCAAAGACATCCCACCGCCGTCGTCGTCATCGACAATGTAGTCATCTTGCCAACAGCTTGAGATGGCGGACGAAAGAGAAGCAGAATCGAGGAGGTAGTGTAAAACTCCATCGTTCGCGTTCATAATGATGTTTTCTTTATGGCCGCAGCTAGATGAACATGCCCACCATTCCATCCATCCAACAATGCCGAACAAAGCTGGCTGCCGGCGATCGCAGGAAAAGGCGCGCGCGTCACCTCCCAACGATTCATGAGCGCCTAGTAACTCGAGACCACGCCACGGCTTCTTCTGATTCCCTCGCGCTATCTTTAAAACACATATACATACATACTCCATCCGTCTGTACACATGGAGGTAACAAAAACTGCGCAACACTCGTAGCTCTCCTAGATAGCTCAGAGATAGATAGAAGCCTTCCGAACAAACACACACACTACATTCAGACAACTTCGACTTCACCTTCAAATATATTTAGCTAAAAACATCCCGCACACTCTCTAAATTTCCAAACAAACTTGGCAAACTTTGTTTGTCGAAGAAATAATTTCAATAACAACCACGTACCCAACTTCCACTTTTAAACTGCGTCCTGAAACAATCGGAAACGAAAGATGCTCCAGATCCCAATAGCATCCATCAATCCTTTTTTCAACTGTAGATAAGAACAACAGCCAACAAATCTAGTGTTGGTTTAAACAAAGACAACCATTTAAAAAGCTAAAGAGACACAAAGTCATGCAAACGGAATCCTGCCCAAGGACAGTTTTGCACTTGCAATTTTTCTATCCATCTCTCTATCTGTATGTACATGCATCTCTGTCCCTCCTTCACGATCCTGCCGACCGTCCGCTTGTGGTGCGCGTCGCATCTTACAGCCATCCTCGTCTGCCTGCTGTGCAGTTACGTAACGCGGGAGAACGCGCCCCCACATCGTGGCAGTCCAAAAATGAGGATCTTCGTTAATTGACATTTCGAAGAGATTCCTCACTTTCCTTTTCCCAAACAGATATTTCAATAAATACCGAAATTGTTGAACTCATAGATGTTAAACGCGGCCCAACGCAAGGAAAAAGTTTGGTCACCGGATTTTTTAGGTCACTTCTCTGACCTGCTAAAAATATGTAAAAGGAAATTCGGATTTCCATGCACTGCCAGGGAGGCACACGCACATGGCCAGACGTCTAATAGACCGCTACGATTTCAAGTGAATACCTAAAAATAGCTCGTATTGTCTGCAACGTCTATGTTACAAAAGAAGATGCAAACTTTTTTTTTGTTATTCTAAGACTTGATTATTTAAATCCTGAGACATCTAAATATTAACCATATACGCATAAATTTCAATTACAAAAAATATGATAATAAATGTGATTCATAGTATAATACACTTCATTCAAATCATATTGCTTTTCATACTGGATAAATTTGAAATCGTTTTATTTTTTTTCACATTTATTTGAATTATGTTTTCAATGTTATTGTATCTGTACTCTTATTAAGTGACAGTATATAAATATGATAAGAGTGCGTAAAATAAAGCGATAATATATGAATGAATTTACAATTTAATACAAAAAATATATAAATTTGAAATACACTGTAATAGGAAACGACTTCCAGTTAAACACTTTTTGCAGTTTATGATATTTTCCATACTGGAGAAATAGTTTTAATGATTATATTTTATAGTTTACAGTTTGTATATTTATTATTTTGAAGAGAACTGACCAACTATAAAAGATAATCTTCATTATGTTTACATGGATTTTGTAATAATTGAACTGTTGATAACGATCCACATTCAAGCAGTGGAGCTTGCGGTATTCTTTTTGAATCGTAATGAAAAAAATAACAATAAGAAATCGATTGCATTTTGAAGATTACCTTGAGACTAGTTTCAATAACAAATTGTTAGCGAGCGACATCGAGGATGGGAAAACAACAACAGATCTCCACCAACATCATTCATTCGCAATTAATAAATTTCAGACTTAGAGCTATTATTATTTATTACCTTTTTCTTTCTTTTACGAGTAATTGAGATGAGTAATCCTTAAAATAAGCGACCCGGAGTGAGCGTGGACGTAGAGGAGCAGAGACAGTGAGATGGATTGAGGTCACAGCTACATATTTCTTGGTCGTGGAGCAGAGAGAAACACAGACACACACTGAATCGACACGAACTTTGATCTCTGGTTCTGCACTGGACACGAGCTCTCAAGAGACTGATGGTTCGGTGCGATTAGAGGCCAACATTCAGGAGGTGATAAGAAGCGTTACTGAGACTCTGCTTGCTCCGCTTCTCTGGGGGTCAACTCCGAACCAAATATTTACCAAGTTTTCTCGACTTGAAACAAAAAACCACGGGGAAGAATTGGACTTCAATAATAAAAGTTAGATCGGTAGCCATTCTTGTTTACGTCTTTCTTACACCGTTTATGGCACGGCTCGATTCTCTCATCTTGTTTGCATATACTACAAGGTCTTTATCAGAACCCACAACCTCCCATCCGGTTTCAGAATTTCACTTAGATTAGAGTTTGCAAAACACCAAAAGATAAATAAAACATTGGGCTAATAGTCATCCAATACTCGCAAATAATATAAACAATAAGAAGGTTTTATTTCAAATGACAATAACACAATACATTATTGGTAGTAAGTATGCAATTAATAGTTACAGTATGTTAGTATAAATAAATAATTAATATTAACTTAAAGAAAATTGTAATGCGCTGTACAAATTAATATTGAAGGTTTTATATATCAAGACTGGTAGTTTAAGAAATAGCTAAAAACATATTTCATTCTTCAAAAGATTTTTAAATATTCAAATATTAGAAGCATGTTATACATAATAGGATTGCACATGCACATCGTAGATAGCTTAAGTTGTCAACCGAGAGACCCCATTGAAGTAAATTAGCATATGGCTTTTCGTTCTTATGATAAGCCCGTATATGTTATAATGCATATCGTGTTGATATAATGCAAAGTTTCGTGAGCTTATGCGACTTCACTCGACCGAGTCTGTAAAAATCTTTTGTTTTTTTTGGAATTCAGTTAATATGATAAGGAGCCGGATTATTGATGCGTCTGATAATCAGTGTAGATAAGCATTTGTTGCCAATTGAATGGTGCAGCCAACAAATGGATAATAACAGGCAATATTCGGTTCCCATTTGGAAAACGAAATATCGAAATATGTATGTTACGTTAACAGCTGGATATGTGCAGCTATTATCGCACGTTCTTTTTTTCCTTCCTTTATCGAAAAATTATTCCGAATCTATTAGCAAACGTGCATTTATTAGTTCCGAAGGTAATCGCAAGCGAACAAGCAAGCAAGCAGGCTGTCGGCGGCAACAGCAACAGCCTTCCAAAATGCAAAAGAAGAATATTGCTGCAGCGACCTTTGCGAGTCGAGAGAAAGAGAAATTTATTGTTGTGCCAAGATACGAAGGACACGAAAAACGAAGAATGGCTGCAGGATTTCCCAAAAAAAGAAGAGAAGAATACGGACGGAGCGCACAGGTTGCGCAACAAAGATGCCATGGATTTGTTACTAAATAAAATCTCTTGCTAATTGTGTTTTTCATTCGCTCAACGAAAAAGATAAACAAATCTCTACATTATTTTTTTGTAGTCTTTCTCAGCTGAGACATAATACTAATTTGAACGAACTGACATACCTTCTGCTTTTTCTCCGATGACAACCTTAGCATCTATTTGTTTACGTTGAAGTACCCACCCAAATCTGAAACAAAAAAGAGAAGACATTTAATTCGTTAGTCCAAGAACAAATCAGTTTATAATATTTCTTCTTTTTTAAATTATTTTTGTTGCTTTATGGTTTTTCTTGCTGGTCGGACAGATGTCGAGTGGCATTGGCTTTGTTTAACAAATATATAGTTGCTGGTGCCGCGCGTATGTGTATCTGTGACATTGTGCTTCTTTACTTGGCACGAAAAACGCCACACACAAGAACGCTATTCTTTGTGCATGTAACATACACAATCATTATTTCAATGGCAAAATAAAATTCCAACGCAATTGCAATTACAAACGCAAAAGAGCCTGGGAATATATATACTTATATATGTGTATGTAACAATCCATACATCAGCATTGTTCACGAAGAGACAATTAAAATATTCTGTCGTCTGAACGACAAAAAAAGGACATACAAGAAAACAAAATAAAAAATCTAAATTAACTAAATTGACATATCGTGATGTACTACGATCAACACGCAAAACCAATTCGGGCAGCATTAAAACAATGAGTTTCCAGATTAGAAATCATACCTTCATAATAATATGAAATTAATAGAAAGAGAGTGATTATAAATCGGAGAAATACGATAATTTATATACGAATAGGTTAAAAAGTCCTGAATTTTCATATTTACTTTAGCGTGGAAACATCATCTGACCTTCAATTGAATGCGAATTTAAGTTATGTTCAGCACATGATATAACACTACTAGATACCACAAGAAAATAATTTAATCAGAACAACGTGTAGATACACTATTAGAAACATAAATTTGACCAAAAAAAAATCATTAATTACAAATAAATATTAAATTTGACAATAATTTGTAAAATGTTTTTAGTATTTATGCAAAAAAATTGTTTTATCATCAAACAAGTCCTAGTAATATAAATTCAATAAATAATATTCGTCAATCAGTTTGCTACGCCATGAATATGTAAACTAATGAACGACACTTGGCAACAAAGCAGAACTCGGTACGACACTTTCAATCATTGAAACGTCTTTTGTAAAGACTAGTTTTCTATTTCAATCAGTGGTAGCAAATTTTTATCATAACAAATTAACTTTTTAATTTGAAATTAACAAGGAATACGTAAATGGAATGCGTTTGTTAATGAAATATGTTTTATTAATTTTACGTAAGAAAAATAACTTTTCTATAAATATTTTATTATTCTCTATCACTATATAAGGCTATTTTGAGTATAATGTGTCAAATATAAAAAGAATAACTAACAGACATAGATAGTTAAGTATTAAACAACTGCAGTTTGGTAAGCAATTTCGAATAACGTTTTATTTGATTCACGCATATTAATGGTATTTAAAACGTATTTTTTAAAATCTCTAGTCTGTTAATAATGCATAAATTTAGTGTTTATTACATCGAATGTATATTTTTATTATATAAATAAAAATATTTATTATTTAAAGCAGACATCAATATTTGATTATATGTTTTATTTATTACTAACCTTCGAAAACTATCATAAATAGTCAACTCGAATTACTAACCGAATTGATTTAATTAAATAGGATTCTTTTAAATTTTTAATCATTCACAAATTGCCACAATTATGACAATGAGTTGAACAGTTTTTTGACATAGACAATAAAAGAAAATAAAAACAGAAAAAAAACAAAATAAATAGGCATGGAACGGAACGATTTCCCATCGGAAATCTTCCTATAAACAAATATAAATTTAACAAAAAAATAATTCAATAACATTAATAACACAACTAAAAATTGATTTTGACGACACTCTGAAACTTAAATAAAAATAATCACTCTGATGGACAAGAAAACAAATTTTTAGTTTCTAAAGAGTAGGGGAGGGTGTTGTGTCTCTTTAGTCAGTGGAGGGTGTCACTATTGTCTAGCAGGGATAACGCGAGACTGTTGGGATGGTTTTCCAGTCTGTTCTCGAAAACCATCAACACTAACAATTCAACCAATAATAAATTATACAATTATATTCCAAGATTGCGCTCAAATACAATTTAAATTTTCACTAGATGTCCTAAAACTGGGCCAATCGAAGGTTTATATCATTAGTCAGCAAATCTGCCTATTTTGGTAAGGCAAAACATACCAATAACTAATTATCAGCGCTTTTGAAAAGATAAAGAAAAATAACGTTTACCATTATTATAATTTTCTTCTTGCCTTGATCTAAACTCGAAGAATACAGTTTTCATTTAGCCTTATTTAAAACGACGTGACATCACCGATTGTTATGTTCAAAGTGAAAACTGTGTTTACTTCTTTAGTTTAGTTTCCTTGTTATTTGTTGATGTTAAATTATTATTTCGCTCTTGCAATCGCCCTCTTTACCTTCGCTGATAAAAGTACAACGTTGCAACAGTGCAAGTATCCATAAACTTTGTACGTGCAAATTCGCTAATTGTTCACTTTATCTAAACTAGAAATAATCTAATCTAACCTAACCTACTAACTCAATACAAAGGAGAGCCCAATGCCAATAATATGAATGTACGTATTTGCTTTATAATTGTAGAAAAATATGATACATTTACATAAATAAATCTTTGGGACAATTAAAAATATCTACTCTCTCTTCGCACGTTGGTTTGTAATTGTTGAGCAATTAAGTTAATTTTATAACCAGTTGAATTATGAACAAATATATTTAACTTTAATTACAAACCACTGTGTAGTTATTTTATTGATTGAAGTAATAAAAAAAAATAACATTTTTTTGTACTTTAATTGTTAAAGTTGTTAATATAAATGAATAATCTAAAAGAGCATCGCGCTGAAGATATACTATATTTGAATTAAGCAGTATCAGAAACAAATGAAGATAAGATAAGCAGCGATTACATTCGTAAGCAACTCAAATATTATTCGTGCAGCTTTCTTGGAACAATACATGCATAGGTGTGCGTATTATGTTGGTATTCGTCAATGACACTGTGAATTAAAAAAAAACAAGAACTAAGAAGAAAGGGCGGCGACTGATTGAACTCTGAATTCGTCACGTGTCATCCTGTGACACAATCTTCGATGGTTGAAAGATGAGCGTCGAGCAGCAATTTAAATATGTGCACATGTAATAAATACACAAATAAATGATATGTAATGAAAGAAGTAAATAAAGCAATTAAGAGAGTCGGTCTGCTTGTTATTGCAAAAGCCTGAGCAAAAAAATAAATAAAAGTATAACATGAATATGCGTAAATTGCACGCAACTATAGTGATGACCAATCGGAACGCGGAAAATATGATCAATGCAGTCAGTAACCAATCTATAATTTATTTGAATTACACGAAATACTTTAACCTGATAATATCGTAAAGGAAAGTTTTGCAGTATTGTTCCATTGTTTAAATAATATATTTATATTAAATTTTTGATTTAAACAAAAATATATAGCGATTATTATATTGTCATCGATAAAATTTATAATGTAAACAATGGTAATAGAATTTGTATTTTAAGAGGTAATTTGGATACTAGCAATATATATATATATATATATATATATTTTAAGAAGTTTGCGGGTAACACTAATTACATAGTCTGGGTTATATAATGTTTTAATTTTATGGTATAATTTATATTGGCTCCGAAATTGCAATTATCTTGTTGTTTTTTTTTTCATCACAATTATATACGCTAATTTGCATTTGTCAAACTACTTTTGATTTATTTATTTTATAGAAATTGCAGCAACAGGAATCGACTTTTCCTCCATATGTTTATTATAAAAAATATCAACAAAAACTGTATAAATGTTTATATTATAAGTAACTGTTTATATAATTTTCCATCGGAATGCTGTTTAGTGGGACTACATAGCTGGCGTGTGAATACAATGAAAAGCAGCAATCCAATGAACAAAAAAAGAACCAGGAAATAAAAATGGGTCTATACCGATATCCTCGACCTATCCCAAATGGAAAGCAAAAACTGAGTCAGTCCAATAAGTAGATAATATAATATAAGCGAAATAAAAAAGGAGCCACAGTTCTAAATAAAAAACTGGCCACAGTTAATGGGAATTAGCACCTTTCGGTTTTCGTTCGAATCGCACAATTTTACATTCGAGAGATATTTGTATAATGTACATATAGACCTATACCGTATTGGCAAGTGAAAGCCCACGTTAGTGTCCATTACGTAACAACCAAAAAATGCAAATGCGACGAGCGGCAGTGCGACACGTGAAATCAAGAAGATATTATTTATCCTACAGTCGAGTTAAATGTATAAAATACAGAATATTGATTATGAAACGGCAGCCATGCATAAATTGTTTTTTTTATTGAAATATAATTCTAGATTTTTCAAGAAATATATCAGTTCAAATAATCTGTTAGGAACTGCAATATATTTATTTAACAATTTAGGAAAAAAACATTAAATATATTTTCTAATTTATCTTATAAGTATAATATAATTTAGCAAATCAAACTTTAATATTCATTTTCAGAATGCTCAGAGCACGAACAATTACTTGTTCTTGTAATAGTGAAAGCAAATTCCCGGCGCTTCCGCCACATTTATTAAAATCATTAAAATATAGTGTGCTGCACGACCTGCCTCTCAAATTAACGATTGTTAGAATATTTACATTGTCATAAATCAGTCCTAATCAATTTTGTTTGTTGTACTTCAGGTCCATTATCATTTGATTTAAACATTTTTTTTATTTTCAATAAAACAGTTAAGGTTAATAATAAATATATAAAAAGACGTCTGTCACGAAGAATGTAGGCCAAGTCTGTGACAAATAGTAAATACTTATTGAGAACATTCTACCAAGAACTCTCATCTAATGCATGTCAGAAACCCTATTGTTCAAAGTCGGTCTTGCATGGCTATCCGCCGAAAAAGTCGATCTTCACGGTCGCTGGTACTTCTCTGGCATGTCCACTCCCTTGACGACGTTCCTCCGACCATGTAAACTATATCCTCTCCTCAAAACAGTAACGAGATGCCGACATTATCAATTTCTCTAGAAGATTCTCTTACTTTTATTACAATATGTAATTACTTACATAGTTCTTTTTATCATTCTTTTGACCATTCATTTGACCATTTCAATGATTCATGTGCTATTTTTATTTCATATTTTATTTTTAGTTTGTAATTAATTATGTAATTTTATGGTCCTAAATATTGTTAATTGATATTCCAGAATATATAGAAACATAATTTAATAATATATTTAATGATGAATGATATATAAGGTAATTTTTCAGGATTTATCACTTCAGTATTTAGATATTTGTAATAATATTATTATTTAAAATAATAATTAAATATTCATAAGTGTGACACGGATAGTATTTGAATGGTTATTTTAGCAATAGTAGAATGGAGATAATTTGCTAGAGTAGTAAGTTTTAACACTATATGACAGACAAAGCAGTACACTTGCCAATTACAGCAATATCCCACTATACTCCGATTTGAAAATTTCAAAACAAACTAAATAATAAAGAACAACAATATTGACCGCATCTTTCCTCCCAATTAAATATTAATTGACCAATATAAAAATTACTTCAAAAAAATACACATACAAAAAGTACACTAAATTATTATTTTTTTGTATAATTTGTTCAAAACCTATATTTGCCTTTTCGTTCAACAATATAAAATGATCATTGACTTTTGTTTTTGAATATATTAGTAATCCGAAGCATTGAACTTAATCTATTACATCTAAAATCTATTACATTCTACCGATTGTCCGTTCCTCGTTTGTATATGTTTCGGTTACGATGGACCTTCCTCAAAGCAGAAGGTGAAAGAATCACCGTTACATTTACGGCATAAAAAAATGCGTGCGATCCTCGATTTTGATGAAGGCCAAAATTTGATAGACACGTGTGGAGTGTCTGTTGTGTATGTTTTGGATCAATGATGTGTGTCTCGTAATGATGACCTACATCAACGACACCAAACACAGAAAGCGTGGAGGAGGCCGAAAAGTGAAAACGTTCTCCTCTGTGATCGCCTCGAGACTCAACTGCTACATAGTAATATAGTATATATATATATACATGCCGTTATAATGAAAATAAAAGTGATATATAAATATGTATGTGTATATATATATATATTCACACACACATAAATATACACGTAAATACGAGAAAGACGTGCTTGGTTTAGTGGACGGGATTCCGGTATGAGAGCGAAACCCGTAATTTAACGGAATTCATTGTAAAACGTTTGCTTAGCCTCCAATGGCCTCCGCCATTCATAAAAATCATTCCGCATCCTTAAACGCACACTCGCTAAACGGCGGAGAGCAAAAAAAAACACCCGCAAGCTACATTTAAAACCTTTGGAACTGTATGCGGGAAAGTACGAAAATGAGAGTGAATAAAAAATGCAAATTTCTTCTCGAAGACTAGTTTGCGTTCTGTCGTTTACGTAACCGGCATTATAATTAGCACAGGTTGCACTAAAATATGGAATATGTGTGTTTGAGCTCACGCAGGGTGCTGCATATTACTTTATATAATATATATATACATATATTATTACATATTATTATATACATATATTATTATAAAAATCAATAATTTATGTCAAATTTTTGAATTGAAACGTTACATCAATTATTTATATAGGGGTTGACCTATAAATCCGCTATCAAAAATGACAATCGACGAAAAAAAGAAGAGAAAAAATGTTAATTTCAAAAAAAAGTCAGTCACGAAAGTGATTTAAATTTTGATATTATAATAGATTTTAATTGTTGAGATGCATTCATTTAACTCAAGCGAAGACTACATGTTTGTTTTATCTAAATCTTCTTTTCAACATTCACTGGCGTTAATTGTTATTGTATATTTCAAGATTCAATCCTTAAAAGTATTAATCGCTAATATGATACGCTTTGTATTCACTGAATATTTAAGCAATATACATGCAATACAAAATCGAAATTTTCATAAACACTGCAAATGCATACAGAAATTACTGTTTGTCTGACCGGACACACCGCGGCCTTGATGACCCATTAATGCGCTTTTCATAGATTATTTAATTATGACAAACAAATGACCAACAAAAAAAACAAAACAAGAATAGTCGATTCACAACTTTTATAGCTTTAATCAAGTTGGGAGAAAACAAATTGTGTTTCAAAATTAGACGGAACACATCGGGAGGCCAGCAGATCAAAGTCTAATTAGAAAAGGGTATGTACCAGTACTGACACGTGTTTAAATAAAAATGTAAATGAAATTAGTGTAAAATATAAAAATTGGTTACTTCTTTAATATAAAATCACATTGAGTATGGAAGGGCTTCCAGGAGGCCCTATGGACGGTCGGTGAATGACCTCAGATGAGATTGATTAAATAATTTAAGAATTGTACTAAATTAATGTAAGTACTATTGTGGCAAAACTAAAATAACAATCTTATCTAAGTTTGTCAAAAAAAAGAGTTCAAATAGATCATCGTTTTGACTATATGTAAATGCACGTTCATATTCAAACAGCTGCTGTTCAAATGTACTCGTTATATAATGATATTCTATTACATGTAATATTCCATTGTGTATTATGTAAAAAACACTTATAGTAATAAAATTATTTTCTTTAGAAAAAATATTAGATTGAAATCATTTATTATTAAGTTTATATCTTTATGCAACGCATTTTCGTTTTAATGTTAACGTTAAAAGCACATTGTCCGGACGATTTTACTTAATTTAAAATATATTTGCGTTTAGATGTTAATCAGGAAATTATAACAATGGTCCATAAATCGGTGAAGTCGATGACACGACCTCTAAATACTAAAAAATATTGTATGCTCTATATTGTTTTAGTCCTTTAGTGCTTGTATATTTTAATAATTTATGTGAATTTTGTAAAGAAAAAAGCAAAGTATTGGATCCGAACAATTTTGTGTGGCCGTTTAGACCACTTTCGTTCGCGTACTTTCGTCAACAAATACATAAATCATGTGCGTATTTCTCTTTAATTTATTTCTCAATTGTGAATAAGCAACTTATGAGTTTCGTGAAGTTGCGTAATTCGCACAACTCGACAGCTCATCTTGCCAGTGCAAATGAATATGCGCAAATGTTACAAATAACTTTTTAGTTACTTTTAAACTTTAACGCCGACATAAAAGAAAAGTACTGACTACTGTTAAATTATTAACTTTAACTATTGGAAATAATAAGCTTGTAATCTTGATATCGGTGAGTTCGAGTTATGTCATAAATTTACAACAATTTAATGAGAACTGGGATTTTCTGACGTCAATTGTTACGCAATTATTTCGCGTGTACAAGTAAGTGCACTTTTTTTCTATATATGTAAAGCACAAAGAAACAGACGCAGCGACGAAAATGTAATTGCATTTCTGGTTATTAAACAAATGTTAATGAGTGTGTGTGTGTTGCAGAAGAGAGGATCCTGAACGAGGATGTAACGAAAAAATAATTCAACTAAATTATCATAGCTCGCGCAAGGTCAAGGTGATTCGCGAATGATGATGATTGCCACATGTAGCCACCACTCGTACAAATACGTACATGCGAATACACATAGGAAAGGATCACTAATTAGAGATATCTAAAGAGATGAGTTTTCGTGCAGGAAATTGAAAACAACGTATAAATCTCAGGAGGAAATCAATTGTTCTACTGACACACACATATACACGTGTGCATTCATCTGTGTGTGTGTGTGTAAGATCTCACGCATGTGTATATGTATATAACGGCAACCACATGTGTTTGTTACGTAACGGGTGAAGAGATGCAAGATCGAAATTGCTTAGTACAGTGATATATATATATGATCTTGTTTTAATTTCAAACTAATGCCGAGGATGCTATGTGCTTTCATCTCTCTCGTCATCGTCGGTTGCGAGTCGAGCCGTGTGCTCTTTTCACGATTGGTTACATTTTAAACTAGATGACCTTAGGATGCAGTTAATCGTTTACATAATATAAATACATCGTCAAAGTCGAAGGTCGCTCTTACGACTCAAATGAAAATAATAATAAAAAACAAAGCAATGGCGAGAAGAAATGTATGTAATAGCTGACACACATTTGATGCGGTGCAAATAAAGTGAAAGAAAAAGTAAAAATATAAAATATACGCAGAGCAAGAGAGTGAGGCAGATGTAGATAGTATGCATGCAGTATTATAATTGTGATGCGATAGACCGGAATCTGTCTCCAGATAAGGGATTTTCCTGAAATGAACGTATGCGTGGATCTGCGTGACCGAGAGAGATGTAATATCGCATGAGTCACAGCGGTGACGTACGAGCGATGCCTTTTAAATGCGAATTAATATTGGTAAAAGTGCACGCGGATTTAGTGCGGTTTTGGTTAATCGTGTGTGCACACTCTTCCTCTGCCTCTGCTGTACGTTTGCGAGAGTGTGTTAATGTAATGGGGATTAAAATTAAAGTTTGGAATTCGGCTACAGCACCGCGTGTAGCACGTCAAAAGCTTAAAATAGCGCGCAGACCTTCTGGATGACTTAAGCCTTGCCAAAAACTAAGTCATCAACAATTGGATAATCCGCGAAAATAAAAAAAAGTATATGGTGGACGGAACACATCGGAACGCGAAGCACATAAGCAGAAGTATATATAACAAAAACACCAACAAACAAACGAAATAAAATAAAAATAATTACCTAGGTATTACTTTTTTGGGGGAGGGTAGGAAAAGAAATGGTTATGTGTTTTCTGGCACACACTCACACATACACTACTCCGTCATATCCAATTTAATCCTTAAGACAGATATATTGAGTGAGAAAGAGATAGAGAGACAGTGAGAGACGAAATGGACTGGACTGAACCGAAAGAACCGGGATCTTTAAAATCCGTTTTTCTTTGTACTCTTACGTACAAGATATATGGATATTGTTGCTTTCGGAATAGCAAAAGCAGGCAGCAACGTATGTGCTTGCAGAACCTCGAGCTCGGCCAGACTGGCAGAGTGCAGAAGGCAGCTAGTTGTTCCTCCTCAACTGTGAGACTCACGCGCGTCGTCAGCTTGTCTCTCTGCTTGTGTGCTGCTCATGTGTGCGTGAGAGACTCTCTCATCATCGACCGCACCCAGAGCCAAACCAAGCAGCCATCTCTGGCGGCAGAAGAGGAGGTCATGTCATAGTGAAAGAGGCCCCAGCCGAAGCGACGAGGATCAATCCATTCCGTTTGATAAAACGTCCACCGCCTGCATACCCATCTCCTCGTCATCATCCGCGCAATATCCTTCGCACAATTAGCATATGTATTTGAGCAAAACACTCAAGTCCCTGGAATTGATCTTTTTATTAGCGCAATTATCATGATTATTTAATATAATCCCTTTAAATAATCTTAACACCGTCCCTTGACAATCCTGCAAGATGTAAAACGTAACATTAGAAGTTAGCTTAGCAACTTCTTGATAATGTAGGTATTGAATGTTATTAAACTTGTAATTCATCTACAATTTCAGTTGATATAGAAATTGCGTATATCGGAATCCGTTTGGATATTTAACCCAAAGTTAAATGTTAACAGGATGATAACACCAGCAAGCTTGTCGAAACAACATCCCACATAACCTCTTGAATTTCCTATCGAGATTTCAATTAACAAAACTCTCACAGCTGTGAATTTGTAATGAATGCGCATGCTCACTTCTGTTGGATGTTTTGTAAGCGCATTTGTGTATCAAATATTATGCAATGTACCAGTGACGTACCCAGATGACTTTAATGGTATTCCATCAACCCTTTAATGATTATACTTTTATATGTTTCATGGTATGGGATTCAGGAAATTATGTTATGTAAAAGGACACTTGCCAATTAAAGATGTAACAAATAAAATATACGTATAATATAGATTAGTAAATATATTGAATCTAGTAATCTATAATAACTAATTAGATTTGATTTTCTACCATTTATGGATAACAAGTGATACTCATTGCCATGAAATATTTCTAAATCATAAAAAATCAAATTTGGCCATTAATTTCGATTAAGGTTTGCAAAACTTTCTTACTGGCATCTTCTCCATTCTAAAGCAACTAAATTTATCAATGCAAGGCAATCAACACAACTTGTAAATGGATCAGAAAAATAGGATAGAATGTTTTCGAAATGTTTCCAAATTATTCTCAAATGATTTCAGATAATTAAGAATTTGATAAAGAACATACAAATTATTTAATTCAATGTCAACACCGAAAAAATTGACACATAATAAACTTGATAGCAGAAAATTGTCGATTATTCTTATAATAACCTTGATTTAAGTTAGAATTCACTTTTCAAAAAAAAATGTTTTGTACAGTTTCCACATATCTGTGCGAAAAGGGATTTTCCACAATGGTCATTATTAAAACAAAACTACGTAATTGATTTCTTGTGCGAATTCAAGTGCGAATAGACAAATTAGTGAAGTATATTCAACAACAGAAGGCTTCAATATTATTACACATTTTGTTTTCGGATTTATATTTTCATTATTAGCGTTTTAAGCATTGTACATTTAAATGTGTCCGGTTGCATACAAACTTCAAACTAAAATACAACTGGAGGATGAAATAACTACAGCGCACATCCTCGATGTGTCACCTATAAAACTCCATCATAATGAAAGACTTCTCAGAGAAATAGATCACCAAGACACATTTTAAGAACTTAATTTAATTTCAAATAAACAGGTTATTTACAAACCCACGAGGAGTTATAATTGCTTAATGATAAGATAAGGTGAAATATTAAAGTACTGAGAATTTAACTTTTTTGTACTGGAGCATTTCGTAATATATTAATATAATACTTTGCCTAGTGATGACTTGTCTTAGCTGTTTCGAGACAATTGGGGACGAGTTAAGGGAAAAAATGTTCACAATGTTATCTTCAATTTGTTTTAATGCAAAGCTCGTATAATTCCACATGATGCAATGTCCGTTGTCTGCGATAAGATTAGAATATTTATAATATTTATTGAAATATATAAATATGAAACTTTTGCAGTTATAAAATTATTGTATTTATTATACAGTCGAAATATTGATACAGTCAAATGCAATTGAATGTAAATATTAAATATATTATGATATTACTTACATTTATAAGAACTGTTTCATAAGTAATTATTATATTAACAATACTATAATAATTATTATTGCTATATATATCTTATCTAAGAAATGCAAAATAGAAATTTACTATTTACCTGAGAGGACTATAGTTAATAATATGCTTTAGAACAGTGATTCTCAAATTTTGGGTTGCGAAAAATTGATGACAGACGGGACGGTATTTCCACGCATTTCTATACATAATGGGTATGTGTAGAAATACGTGGAAAGGGGTCCTTTATTTTTTTTTAATGCAAAAGGGGATCGCGGACCAAAAAGTTTGAGAACCACTGAAATATGTTAACTTAACGTACATTCGATAATACGTAAATATTTATTTAAGGCTCTCTGACTGAATTACAGATATATGTAAGTATATACACTGTCAGACGCATCAGCCGGCGACGGTGTAAGTTATCTATATTTTTTAAAATCGTTAAATTGAAATATGTAGACTTTTTGAAAATTTGAGTACGTAAATCCGATCATATGGTGCCGAATGCAGTGTATGTTCGTACGAATATCGAGTATCTTCGCGCGAACTAATAAACACGTGTATATTAAATAATCCATGTACAATGAACTTGGGAGTATTTAGTAAGACGAAAAAAAATTTTTAACTTGGAAACGAGGGAGGTTTCGCAATACGACTATTATTTATACCAGGGTTTTCCTAACTATATTCTGCGGATAGTTAACAGTTCCGTGAAAATGTTTTTTCTCATATTTTTTTTGAATATGTGTTATTGCCTACCATACAAAATAAACAAGGCGTTCCATGAAAATTTCAGAATATACGAAGTGTTCCGTTGCAGGAAAAGTTTGGGAAACCCTGACCTATACGCTTTGTTTGACGCGATTGTAGGTAATCGACTCGCAAACTCGCTTTGAAATACGAGTGCTTTGGATTATAAGCACGATTCAAAATGAATTATGCTCGCAACCCAAGATACTACTATATTTATATGATAATTTATCCTCCGATTGCATTCCGTACATACGCTTAGCGTACGCATAATGTATCTTAACCGAACGCCGACTGTATTAAACATATTAAATAAAAAAAGGTCAAATATGATACATTTACAAATATAATATAAACAATGATTATTGTTGATGCGAAAGCGGAGGCGACGGAGTCTGGATGTGGTTTCTATTCAAGAATTCGAAGAGATCAAATCCGCACCCAATTAAATTCCCAAAAAATATCTCTTGGGAAAGTACTATCAAATATCCCTTTGCAGGAATAGAATTTTATTTTTGTTTTGCAATATCATACTATTAAGAATAAAGAAAAATTATTTGTTTAAAATTTAAGTTTGCTTTGATTTAATTACAATGTCAAATATACTTTGCAATACAAGTTATATTAAACTTATTTATTACACTTTTATTTACATATTAGAGCAATTTTCAACCAAAGGATTCTCGACGTAAGTCTTTCCGCTCAAAATATATAATTAGTTTAATTAAATATTTTCTTAAAACAAATGTCCACCAATTTATATATATGTTTCCTTCCATTACAGTCTTTACACTCTGCTATCTCGTTCCAGTTTTCTTATAATGCATGACACGTCCTTGGCAAAACATACATAGTTGCATTTTTCGTTGTTTGTTTCCCGCTCTAAAGACAATTAAAAAAGGCAATGCATATGCTCACCTTTTCTAAGCGAATGACATTTTCGTTAGTACACAAACATACACACAGACATTCATTTTCAGGATTTCATTTGAACCATCAGTTTACGGCCTTGGCAAAATTTACATAACTACAACTTCTTGATAACATAAAGCAAACGCATCTCACATAAAGTACAACAGATTGAAAGAAATCCAGAAAAATGTCATCATAGTAATTTGCTGAAAGTATTTTATGTTTTCTACTATAAATTCAATTAAATATTTTTATTAATTTTTATAATAATTTACATTTGAAATTAAAATGAATATAAACATGCCGCAATACTTTATTCTGTTAAATACAAATAGTTAACGTGATTAGTGCAGCGGTAACATAGTTTGCAAGATTTATTCATTCAGTACTAAGTTACATAAAATTGAATTAGATTAACAGTAAAGGATGAGATAAGAAGGATGACTTGAAAATATACATGTTTTAATAAAAGTACTTTAACTAGTGCCGTAACTGGAGTATGTGATGTGCACGTGTTCAATTTGCAAGTAGTAAAGAAACCAAATTTTAATTGATCAAAATAAAAATGTGCAATTACTTAATTGCAATTAATCGATCCGATATAGCAATTTAGTATAATGTTCTAACAACTGCAGCAGAAAAGAAAGGCTATATGAATGAATATGGCATGAACAACTAATATCGGATTTAACTTCTTTGTTAAGGCAAACGAAGTAGAAACATGAAGTGTATAGGTAATAGTAAACCTATACAGAAAATGTTGCGCCCTTAATTCACTTGCGCACGTAACTGGCGCCTCTCGCCACGCCCTCCGATAACTATTTATTATATATTGTTATTCTTTAGTAATATTTAATATAATAATTAAAAGTTGAATATTGTATTTAAATGTTTTTTTTTTTAATAATAATAAATGATGTAGTTTAAATGACTTCAATAATAAAATTGTGTCTCATTGACCAATGGAAAGCAGCAGCAAATTGGCCTTAATCTTAATAAAATTGGATTTTCGAGATTTTTTTGTATATGTGTGTATATGAGTAGGAATTGATTTTCTTCGTATTCGAGCTACTGCGGCGGCTGTTCTTTCTTCCATTGGGGGCTGGTGGCCCAAGTCCCGCACAGAAATATAAGAGCGTAACTGGCGGAGGTTACACACCCTAGTTCAGCCGAAGAACAGACGATCAATACCACTGTTACAACAAGCAATATTACTCCCCGTATAAACGCTTGTGCGATTGCCGTCCTTCGAGCCCGGAGTCACGGGGTCCCATTAACAAGCATCCACCCTCACGAAGACCCAAAACATCGGTTGAGCTAATTCTGGTCACAATGTTGTTGATGAACAGAAAATATTCTTCGTGTTTTGAATTTACGCCAAACACGAGCAGGGCCAATGCCAAGTGTCGCTGTATCAATAGCTTCAAATCACATACTCGAAAAGTAGAAGACTCATGAGTTCCTGCGGAGCGACAGAGACGGCGAGTTAGAGGAATAAGCAAACCACTTTCGGTCTTATCTCGTTAACAGCCTTGTTTTGTAACCGTGTTTGCTTTTGTTACTTAATTGTTGTATTGACGAAGAGAAGAAAAATCTACACTGCCCACCCCCTTCGTCTCACGTGCACATTGAATACCATTATGTATTTTTAGTTCTTGTTATTTGTAATGTGAAAAAACTGTTGGTTACGTACAGAGCTACTCATATAAAAGCGTTGAGCTGATAACACACTATCAGTTTTCTATTTGCCAAGAGAGCCGACGATAATGGCGGCCAATAGAGTCGAAGAAGGAAGGAGGCATCCCACGGCCGAGCACGGTTTCTTGGGCCCGACATATACTGGTTACACAATTTCTTTGGTCAATATTTGTCGATGGTTTGGTTTGGTTAAATCGTTCGTTAAAAGTTACAATAAAGAAAAAATATACACAGTATCTTTCGGGAAAATAAAACAAACAAACATGAGATAATAAATGTGGAAATTGAGGACACCTCCAAGAGGTGCGACACTTGAAACTATTTCAACTACAACTACAACCGTTTGTAATGCTTATTATGTTAAATATTTATACTTGAAAGTTTATTTATTAAAGTGATTTAATAAACAATAATTGTATTGATAGTGACTCATAAATAATATTTATAATTCTTAAACTCTCACTAATTTTTGCGTATTTTTCGGGCTGCATGAGACGAATATCTTCTGCATGAACTGATTTTTTATTGCAAAATAAATTGTAACAAAAACGTTTCACATAAGTGAAGAGGAGAAGGAATGTCCTGGATTGTGCGCCAGCTACATCATTTTCCAAATTTGTGCTGAGACATATTGTGTGTGATTTTTTTAATAACGGAGTGAATTTGTGTTATTTCCTTAGTTTTGTTTCCGTTCTTTAGGATTTGTCCCTACTAAGCGCCTGTCTGGATTAACCAGTGTTCCAATTAAGAGGAATCGACTGTATTTCTATTTTTATTTTCTGCAAATCTGAAGGTTCATTCCACGATAGAAGAAAAGATGAAGATGATTCATGCTCCTTATCAAAATACAGTGGAACCTCGCTTAACGAGTTTAATCCATTCCAAAATTTCCAGATTTTTACTCGTATAGTGAAACATATTCAAAAATACACATAATATGTGTACACAAGTTTTAAAAATGATGTAACATGCGCACAATCCGGTACTTCTCTTCTCATCGTCACTCGTTGTGCGAAACATCGCTCGTTGTGAGAAACATCGCTGGTTAAGCGAATTATTTTTCTTACAATTCATTTTGCTCGTTAAGCGAAATGCTCGTTATGCGATGTGCTCGTTAAGCGAGGTTTCACTGTATATATAATTTTCTTTTAATAAACGTTATACATATTTTTATTATTTTTTCGGCATGGATCGCACAATTGTATTTTACATTAATTTGTATGGAAAAAATTGTTTCACTCCAATTGTCCAATCTCCTCTGAAAGAAAAGTTAAATAAAACTTGGTTTTCATAAATAACAATATGTAAAATAATAATTTCAAAATGTATGAAAACTTTTTTTGCATATTACAATAGAATATTAAGAATATTTTCTTGTTACCATACTGTTCTCATAATATTTTTTCTAAAAATCATTGTGAATGTATAGAATTTAACACGTACAAGCATGTACGTACGTACTCAAAGTGTACACAACAATTCTTTTTAAAATGTATAGTTTTTCGATTAGATTTGATTAGGAAATTCCCCAAGTAAAGAAAACGTTGGCGAAGAAAATATGTAGTGCTAAGAATTAATGAATGAATAAAGAAAGATTATCGATTCTTTTTGGAAACGTATGCAGGAACAACAGCGATCAAACCATCAGTACCACATGTAATATTGATAAAAAGTTATAATTGTTTGTTTCTTGGCGTGTATGCGTTACAGTGCGATCGGGAGATGAGCGAGGAGACACGTGTAGGCAGAGGTAGTGGAAGATAAAACGGTGGAGAGGAGTGATGAAGCGCGACACTTTTTGCTCATCGTTGTTATGTGGCGTCGGACCCCGTCGTTTTAAGGGACACCGAAGGTCAAAGTGTCGCCGGCGAGAGTCAAGGCAACAATTGTTAATAACAAATAATAATAACGACAAAGACAACAACAATAATAAATCTGAAATGTGCAAATATGCAAACAATTTCATTTAGTATTGCGCGAAGAATTGAAATTGGCAAAGAACTGGGTCGCGCGCATCATTTAACAATTAATGGTACTTCATAAATGTGTGCATGCGTTTTGTTCTTGCGCCGTTGTTATTTGTTATCGGCGCTCAGCTCAGCAAACTGGGACTTTGGCATTGCGAAGGAAGCACGTGGTACGGTGACGTCGCCTTCAACAGTACGTACTGCAACTCACCTTGGGAGTAGGGGGGTTGACGCTGACCCAAAACCTGGAGTTGGTTGAGATGTTACGAAGATGATCTGTATTCTTATTTTCCAGCTTGCACGTTCGTTCGCTTGCCGGAGGGGTGTTGTTGGTAATGGGTGGTAATGAGGGGAACTGTGGTGACCGCAACGCGCGCGTTCCGCGAAGACGTCTGGCGTCGGTGTTGTCGATGTCGTCGTCGGCGGCGTCGAAGGATCCCACAAGCGAACGCTGCTGCTTCGGCGCTCGGTTAACTCTCGGACTAAAACTCACTTCAGCCTGCCACTAGACCAGACCACCACACGCGCCATCCAGTTCTCGATTGCTGCGGCGGCGGCGGCCTGTGGATGGCCCAGCCATGAGTTTTCCTCCTGCTTCCGTCCGTCTCTGCTCCCCCCTGGCCAGGGCACATCGTGCGCTACGGTTGCGTCACTGCACCGTCGATCCAGGGGCGTCCCTCCTCGGCCATCTTCCGCATCGCTCACACATCCGGACACACCACGCCAATCCATAAATTCCCTCAACGTATGCTCAATTTTCCATGATCATCAAATACCATAAGCAGATTCACTGTACCAGAAATAACTATCACCAATTAACATCTCTTCTATTCTATTAGGAACATACCAAGAAACATTTTAGTAGAAGACTACAAGATCTTCGAACTCCATGTGAATTACTTTCATTAACTCAATTTCCTCATTGTAACGAATTCATTCAATTTTATATCATGTACAATGTTTGCAATTAAGCGATTAATCTCGATGTAACTAAATTATAACTCATTTTGATACTTTTATACATTCCCATAAAAATTAGCAATTACCAAACTATAAAATCAAATATGTACAACAGTAAACGCATCTTTACCATTGTTAGTATACTCATACACAAATCATTACTATCCATGCAAGAAGCTTTAATTGCAGACTAAAAACCATAATCACTGGGTTGAATGGATGATATACTTTATTTATCCTCATCTGATTACAATTTTATTTTATTATTCCAATGTAATCATTCTATCATCCGCAGAGGACATTCGTAATGCATGAGTTATGTTCCAGAAACAGAGCAGTTGCTCCAAATCCCAATCAATACTCTAGCATTCGGACGAACCTCCGCGGTCCGACCCTTCTCAAGACAATTCAACTCTGTAGGGTTTCGTTATCCTTGCAGTGTAGTAATAACAATGTTCATCTCTTTAATTAAAAGTATCAAAGATTTCGTCTATAATTGTGCTATATATATACGATTCACAAGAAAAATATATAACTAATTGGTCGCTGTTTGGGTATTACTTTGTCTTAATAAATAAATACTGATTTGTCATTACATGATATATTTCTATATATATATATTTGTATAAATTCGCTTCAATACAGCATAAGATTGTACAAATTAATTATAGGCAACCAAATAATCTGGGGTTGAATGAAGGTTTCCAACATACAAAATATCTACCATTTTTCGAATATAAAAATAAACTAGGAAAACTTCATCATGGAATCATTTAATTCAAGTGTTAAAATATTACAAATTATTTCTAAAACTATATGAACAGAATTTAATTAAGTCTTTCACATAGTGTTACAAATAGATATACAAACACAATATTCACTCAATGAATAAATTTTGACACTTATATGCACCATATTTCTAACTTTGTCCTTATATTCTATACCGATTAAATACCATATTGCTCAACACAATAGGAACGCATTGTCTAAACATAAAATTCTAAATACAAATAATTTGCCTATTTGATGTATTTTAAATTTTCATTTTACAATTATAAAATATATGTATATGTAATATCATAGTCGAGCTTTGATTCATGTACCAAAAACAAAGAAAACAATTATTAATAGTGAATAAACAAATCAAAGCTTCAAGGACTGTAGAAATTTGTAAAGTCATTTTATTTGATTCATAAAAGATTTTTTGTCGCAAAAATATTGATATTATCACAGATCCCACACAAATAAAAACTCGACCAAAAATAAATGACAGCTTCAAAGTTAAAATAAACAATACATGCTTTTACCATTGGTTTTGTTCTGTGACATATTTCAATCTAAAATGATGTAGAAACAAAAACATTTTTGGTGTGAGATGATATCATTATTTAGAAAGAAGAGCAGAATAAAGTTAAGTAGTTAAATAAAATAATTAAAGAAATATAGGTGACTATTGATGAGCGCATTGTAGAGGTGTGTCACCTCCTTCTTCATCACTGGCATATGCTTCTCCTCTGCCAGCTTGACCCCTTTTATCATTGGGATCATATTCATGCATGTCAACTTCTTCAACATTTTCTCCTGTTGGCATAATAAACTCTGGAAGTGGTCCCAGCAAGCTCTTTAAAGTTAGTATATTCTCCATCGAAGTCATTCCATTATCAGGGAAGGCAATTTCAAATGTAATATATAAATTTCCAAATTCAAATGGATCTTTGTACAATGGCATTCCTTTACCCATCACAGATTGTACAGCGCCAGGTTTGATAATGTTTCCTGGAGTGCTTTTGATCAACAAATCACTGCCATCCAAGTGTTTCAGCACAAAGGAAAAACCACATAGTGCCTCAGTCAAAGTGATAGTATGTTCAAGGAGTAAATCATTCCCACTCCTCTGGAACTTCTTGTTTTCTTTTTGAGACAAAACGATAATGATATCTCCAGTTTCTATGTTGGGTTGCTGATCACCCTCTCCACGGAAAATAATTTTTTGTAGATCTCTCATACCTTTGTCCACATGTACTTCCAACACTTTAGTTTCATTGCAAACCTTCTTGCCACGACAAGCCCTACACCGATCTTTTGCATTAATTGTCATTCCTTCTCCCTCACAATCTGAGCATCTGGATTGAATCTGTTGTGCCATTCCAGGAGCTAACTGCCTATATGATATTTTAATACCTGTTCCCTTACACTTAGTGCAAGGCTGGCAACAACCAGCCTTACCACCTTGCCCATTGCAGATACTACAAATAACGTTCTTACTTAGCTGGAGTTTAGACGTTTTTCCAGTGTACAAATCCTCCAAGCTGACTTTTAAAGTATGAACAGTATCTTCACCTCGTTCTCTGCGCCTTGGCATTCCCATGCCTGGAAAACCCCACATGCCACCAAACAGAGAGCCAAACATATTATTAAAGTCCTCTGGTCCTCCACCCCCACCTGCTTCTTTAAGTCCCTTCAAACCATATTTATCATAAATATTGCGTTTCTGGGGATCAGACAACACTTCATATGCAAATGAAATATCTTTAAACTTATCTCCAGCTTCGGGATTCTTATCGGGGTGAAATTCCTTGGCAAGCTTACGGTATTGCTGACAGATAAAATAGAGAAAAATGTTGTAATTATTATTTAATTAATAAAACAAAAAAAAACAGAATTAAAGACTATGTGAATAATCTCTGTAAACATTTAGTACTGACAATACTACATGATGTAACAAAAATTTATATTTTTTTTTAAACTAAAGTTGCAAGGAAACGGTATTTAAATTTTAGAAGCAGCAATATTTCGGCCTTGACTTCACGCATGAACTTGGTTGTTCAAAATGCGTACAGGACATCAGGAAAAATGTGCTTCAGAAGTATGCAATTATAAAATCACTTATAATATTGCTCATAATTACCTTCTTGATCTCTGCATCAGGGGTATTACGGTTAACACCCAATACATCATACAACTTGGTGTCTGCCATCTTTCTAAACAAGGAATGAATGAATGAATTCGACAAATGTAAAGATGTTCGTACTGTGCGCAACTGAAAAAATAACAAGCGCCTTTGGTATCCCTGAACTGAACGCACGCCGATAAAATGAATATTCCTTCGCGTCATTACCAAATTGGGAAAGTAAAATGTCACCATCAAAAAAAATATTATAAGATTTTATATAAATTATATGTAAATATTTTATAAACAATGGTAAACTATTAAAAAATAATGAAAACCGAATCTTGGAAATCAAGCAGAACTGAAAAATAAAAAAATGTTTAACGTTTCTGTGTTGCATGTTTTGATGTTTAGTACCTATATGTAACAGGAGATTGCGCTTGTGTTGGGGTTGCACAAAAGAAAACATTCACCCTGTGATATTGAAATGGCGGATGAAATTTTACTGCTGCTGTCAATGCTATTGTGTTTAAAAGAATATTTATAAGAAAAAAGGTCTAAATCTAATCTGATAACAATAAAACTAACGGGTGTCAGATGTATGAAAAATCCGAAGAGAACATTGATGAGATGAAACGCGCATCTCGGCTGGCCACTATTAAAAATAAAATGGGCTGAAATATATTTTGTTGTTTTTTTTTGCGTTTTGTTCTTTTTACTTAAATTCACTTATCTCTTTGAATTAATAAATGAAGAGTGCTGTGTGTTCGTTATTACTTTCATGTAAGTTCATATTAAATATAAGAAAAAGTTTTAAGATACAATTGTTGTTCTAATCATGTCTAAACAAACAAACATCAACTCAGTTAGCTCAAGACCATGTTATATGTCTATATTTCTAACAAGCATAAAACAAAATTATTCAGTTGTTTATAAATAAAATGACAGAATTTTTTTTAGGGTTATGTGGCATTTTGTTTAATATTATATTTATTTACTGGCTTTTTATTTATTTATCTTAATTTTCATTTCTTATAGATGTGATATACACTGCGTGATGGAAATCGACGTTACTCCTGAAGTAGTTAAAGATAAAGTGGATATAACCCAAGAAAATGTGCCTGAAGACAATGTAAATTTTAATAATATCTCATCAAGTACAACATCAGACAAAGAAAGTGGAAGACATAACAAGAAAGTGATCAAACATGCATTACGACAACAAGCTAAGAGAAGACGGAAGAACACAACAATTGCTTCAGGGAATACAGTCTCTGTGCCAAGGATTATAGTGAAGCCTTTACCACCACAGCCTGTTGAAGATGTGAACCCAATTAGTTCTATAAAGACTCCTACAATGAAAGAAGTACTAGCATCAATACCTGGGTTCAGTATTAAACCTAGAAAAAGATCAAATAAAAAATTATCAACAGCAGCTCAATTGGAACAAACTAAAGAAGGCTGCATAGACCTAGAAACCCCAGATTCAATCCTAGTGAATACAACACTTCGCGCCTTATTAAACAAGTACACATTTGCTGCTTTACCTCCATTATACCAACACAAATTAGTGCAATTATTACCTAGCGTAGATCGTCAAATACTTACAAACGCTACTGACGCTGTTCGGTTAACGTCATCTTCTTTGAACAATGAATTCTTTGCCAGGGCATGTCTTGAATGGCAAGAACGTCTGTCAGAAGGAGAATTCACACCAGAGAACCAACAAAAGTTGAAAACTGAAGCTGACAAAGAGAGAAGCAGATTGGACCCATGGAAATTGAAACACTTTGAACCTATTTGGGGAGATAGAACTAATTCTGAAACTGAAATGATCAGCAGACCTCCAATAAGAACAACTATAAAGCTTCGTCCTTCAACGTCACTATCCAAACCTAAACCACCTTTACCATCTCCTATGAAGCGACTGCGGACAGTAGGTGCTATGACTCGCAGCTGTACTAATTTCAAGATTGAGGAGACGGTAGAATCTAAACCTACACAAATACCCGATTTACTCCCTATCCGACAACCTAAAGTGCCCAAAACTGAGATTCCAATTCAGACATCAAGTGCTGAAGCCAAACCTGAACAGATGTTGGACACTCAAAATAATTTAAGTAGTTTACCAGAAATATCAATAATTAATGTAAGTGATTCTATTATAAATACGAATAGCGAGACAATCATTACCAGCGGTTACGGAAAGGAGAAACGGCGACGTTCCCTCAGTTCTGAAGGTCGATCACCAAAACGTAAAACACCAAGTCCCACACATTCTCAAGATTTGGAGATTTTTGCTATACAACCAGAACCACCACCTCATCTTCTACCTGAACCGGAAAATTCACCACAAATGTCTGAAGACATACCAATTGACCAGGAAGATGGTAATATATCTCTATATTACATGTTATATAATAATATTAATTTATTCCAATATATTTCTTAGATACTGCTAAAAGTGAAAATGAAACCAATCTTATTTCTATGGAAGATGACGATGATTCGGAAGATAGATGTTATTCACGTGAATCTGAGGAAGATTCACAAACTTCCGAAGTTGCAACTCCGTCTGAAGATATGAAGAACGATGTTGATGATGTAATAGACACTGAACTCGATGCAGAAGTGGAGTCTTCACTTCTGCCTGCTGTAGCTACATTACCTTCCATAAGTGAGACAAATTCATCTTCTGCGTCATCTCCGTGGCATCAACAAGAAACAGAATGTGAAAATACGAAAAACGACATAGAACAAATCGGCGATGATTTGCCGCATTCTAAAGAATCAAATACAGTCAAATTTCCTGAAGTTCTTCCAAATACGTTAATTATTCAACAGGAATCGATTTCATTACCTAAAGAAGTTGAGGATTATAGTGCGAAAGTTGTTGATGAGTCCGAGTTGGTTTTATCGCAATTAACGGAAAATAATTTTCACCAAGAAGATGTATGCACAGATGACAATGAAGACAGGTTTATCGATGCTGAAAATTACGTTCTCGAATCTGGCCAAATATCAGCTACAGAAAAAGTTGAAGAAAAGATCGCACCAGTCGAAGACATACAAGCAGCATTATTTTCAGAGGTGAACACAGGTTTGTTAATTTATTTCATTATTATATTTCGGATATTTTATGTTTTCATTTCAATTTTTAGTAGAAGACTGTTGGGATGTTGTGGATTCGAGTACTGAAAAATTGTTGGAGGTGCCATTACATGCATTGGATTCTGTTCCTGTTGGTCTAGTTGGTACTGTAAACACAACTGAACATGTAGAAGTAATTCCTATGCAGGAAGAATTGGAAGTTAGATTGGAAGAAGGAACATTCCCTGTTCCTACAGATTGGCCATATGGAGTTAAAATGGATTCAGATATGGTAGCAGCTGCATTAGGTGTCAATACTGAAACACCAGCTCCAGTTTCAGATAATTCCAGTCAAAACCAATATATTGAATATCAAGGCAATCAAGTAAAATTAGAATTGGAAGTAACATTAACACCTGAAATTGTTAGTCCCGACAGTTTGGTTACTAGTACTGTTCGAGGATCTGGGAATGGATCAAGTTCTACAGTAACACCTTCGATAAGCAAGGGCGTCACCACGGTGATACCGCCCACCACTATTGTCTGCCTACCCTCCGTTGTTAGTACTGCATCAATAACAAATCAGGGTGTCCTCAGCGTTCCGCATATTACACCTAATGTTCCTCTGCCCAGAGCGGGAATGGTGCAAAGTTCAAGTGCACTACCATATCTCGCTTTAAGCACAAGCCAGCCTATTAGGGCAGTGTCAACACATACAAAAGTGAAACCGAAATCGACTCAAAGTGGAAGTAATAGAAATCGCAGCAGTAACAAACCACCTCCAGGAGCAGTTAATTTGGAACGTAGTTACCAAATTTGTCAGGCAGTTATTCAGAATAGTCCAAATAGGGATCAACTGCGGTGCCAATTGAAACCACCGCCTTCATTATTAGCTGCTAATATCAATGCAAAAAAAGTTGAAAATAACAGGACGCAGTATGGCAATGTTAGTTCTTCAAGGGGAAATAAAACGTTCACACCGCCTCTTCCAGCTTCCGGTATTTTTTTCCAATTGATTAAAAAAGCCTTGTATTAATATTACGATTTTTGACAGGTACTTACAATATGGTTACTAGTAATAATGGAGTTAAAATGAAAACTAGACCAGCTCCTTACCAACAACAAGCAAGACAACCAAGTCCTCCTGTTGTTGTAAGACATGTATTTACTTCTGGTCAAGGCATTCCAGTTACAATGGCTGTACTACCTCAGGCTCAAGCCCTCAGTCCAGAAGTGAGTGAGTACATCTCTGCAGTCTATGCATGATTATATATGTAGACTGTGGTTAGATGCTCAGTATTTAATGTTTTGTACATCGGCAATATTAACCAATCCATCTAAAGTGTACTTTCCTTTTATGTTTAAGGTGGTTGATGCACAAAACCAGATGGGACACGTGGGGCAGTATATCTTAGTGCAGCGAGCAGGTGTAGGTGACCCTCACATTCCGCGTTCATCCAGCGCTCCACCTGCCCAACAACAGATCGGGGCAATAAATACGGGAGGAATGGTTTCTATCGGGGGCGGTGGAAGAGGGAGACCGGCTAGCGTGGACATCGAACATCCAGCAATGCAACCTTCTAACGACTTCTTAGTGCAGTGTCCGAATCCTGGAACGCAAGCGATCACGCGGAGACAAAGAGTTCAACAAGGGATTGTGTATGGGGACGTGGGAGTAGGCGAAAATCAGTTACAAAATTACACCATAATTGGTGATAATCTGATGGTGGATCATCCGGCCGCGTTACTGAAACCGAAGAAAGCCGATGCATGCCCTTGCAATTTGAAGGCAATGGTGATGTGCTCCAAATGCGGGGCGTTTTGCCACGACGACTGTATATCCCCAAATAAGCTTTGCAGCACATGCTTCATACGGTAGGTAGCCCGAATTGATCAACCATAAAATATACACCCCTCGCTCTCAGCTGCAAATTTATTTTGCTCTGAGCAAACTAGTTCATCCCTATTTTGTGAAAATTCTCAACTATCCAAAAAAATCTCATTTTTAAAGAAGTTCCTTATTTATTGTTTTCTTTTACATTACATTTT
The DNA here is from genome assembly GCF_001412225.1 of Nicrophorus vespilloides. Classification (NCBI taxonomy): domain Eukaryota; kingdom Metazoa; phylum Arthropoda; class Insecta; order Coleoptera; family Silphidae; genus Nicrophorus; species Nicrophorus vespilloides. The sequence continues at coordinate 60,748 of NW_017095532.1, forward strand.
AACTAACCAAAATATATATTTTATTTCATGAATATTTTAATAACCAATAATGAGAGATTTTTTGGAATGTATTGAATCAATGAAGGACATTCATTTTTTATTTTTATTTAAAAAAAACATAAAAACCTTTGTAAATATGCGACATTATTTATATAACTATATTATTTTAATTATTATATATATTGTGAAAGAGAATTGCGTTCATTTTAATTAAATGCATATACTTTTATTTGGGTTTCTATAATATATAAAATATAAATATATTTTTTACTTATTTATATATATACATATAAATATTAAAATAAAGCAAAAGAAAATAAGACACTGTGCATTAAACAAACTAAATTTTGCTGACAAACTCTTTATAACTGAAAAGACTTCATATGATCGTGATTTATTATTAAATTATATTTTCTTTATTTGTAAGTATCCGAAAGGTGTATGTATTTAAGTATCTCTAATTATTAATATTTAGGTTCTCTCGCTCTCTCCAAAAAAAAAAAAAAAAATGCACTCGTACACGTTCTCATTATTTTAAATGCATGTAAGTCTCTCAATTTTGTGCATTTACCTTCAATTGCTAAAAGCAAACACAAGATATAAAAAGAAGTATATACAATATAGTCTTCCATGGATTTTACCAATTACTTCGCCTTGGATTTTATAAAAAAATAATCTATAAATTATTTCTTTACTAAATAAATCACCAAATATTTTAATCAACAAACGTACGCTGTGAAAAAGTTAAAAACAATTGAAAAAGTGTTATTATTAAGCACCTACCTCAGGTTCACATTCTAATGCAAATGTTGTACTTTGTTTCACTTTTTTTTCATCGCGGAAATTAAAAGTAAAAAAAAAAATTGGCAGTGCAATATTTTCTTTCCCGATTTGTATTCTTATTTATTTAATTCTGTTTTGTTTGTAAATATTTCATACATTTCTCGTGGATAAATGAACAAATAAATGTATCTTTTTCTTTTTGCATTATGACTTATATTAATTATTATACCTTAATATTATTAAGATGAAAATAGGTATAAAGTTAAGTTTTAGGCGAGCGAATCGAAATTAGAATTAATGAATGAAAAAAAAAACGATAACATATAGAAATAAATAAGAAAGTTTATTTCTATTACAAAATAAATGTAGGTGGTTCTAATATTTCACGTAAGTGAACAATTATCTGCAAATTTACAAAGAATGCCTTCTGCCAATGCATATTCTGAGCAATAATATTAAGCCTGTAAAACAAATGGTGCATAATTCACATAAAGTAAATTACATTATAAGAATGAAATATATAGATCTTATGATATACACATCTGATTCATTGATAATTGCTTTCTAAAGATTTTTTTAAATAAGAGTTTAAGCCTGTAGCACTTTTTGCGCATTTGAACATTAGATTTTATTTTTTAATTTTAATGTCATTTGTGTACTTTTCATTAGATATTAAGTTGATATGTAGCCCGTATAATACTGTCTATATATTTTTAAAATATTTTCATACTTATATAAGGCGCAATTGAAGCAATAGTATATTTCGAATTTACTGATATCAAAAATCAATTCGATTGACAACAGTTCATTATCAGGATTTTCGAAATATTGTATGAACAGTTTCATTGCATACGTTTTTTTTTCCTTGTTATGTTTACTTAATGTGTTAAATTTGAGCAAAAATATATATTGTAAAATAGGTGGCGTGATGTGATGATGATTCGTCTGGAGAGGAGAGAAAAATCGCAATGTTTAATTTGCGAGTGGTTCATACATATATAAGGATATTGAGAAAATATTATATTAAAAAAGAAAACGGAGATAAATTTATAGAATACAGTGTATAGCTGCGTTTATTTTTTCATATACCAGAAATATCGTGTAATCCCAACTCCCAACCCTGAAGACGCTGTCGACGAGAGTGTATTCGATTATGTGTTATACAGTTTATTCGACTGAGAGCTTAAATAAAAGAATTAGTTATTTTTAGCTCACAAATATTAACGTTATGATAATAATAATCATTATTATTATAATTTATAAACATACAAACCAACATCTTAATAATATTTAAGTAAAACTTGTCTTTGTAAATATATATCGTAGTACCCAATTTTATATATATATATATATGCGTATGTATATATAATATGTGTGTGTGTGCAGAAAAGAAAATTACTTGTATCGTAATTGTAATATAATGTTATCTTAAAAATTACCAACAATTATTATTATTTAATATATCACCTAACTTTTTGAACTGAGACTACCTAACAAAAACAGAGTGGCAACACAAATTATTGATGATGCCTGAATTTTGCAAATATCAAACAATTTAATAGATTTAAACTTTTTATTAAAATTTGATTAAAAGTAAATATCCAATCGTTGTCATATGTGCAGTGGCGGATTAAGGGCACCTAGGCAATCATCTATTATAAATACTAACATCTAAAAAATCATTATTTAAGACACTTTCTGTTACGTGACGACTTATTTATGGCGACTTATTTGATAGGATTTCCGTTTCATGATTTTAACTATTGTTTTCGCTGACACAACGTCGATTCGCACATACAATTGTTTATCAAAGTGTTTTTTAGGAATGTATTGATAAAGCAGTCATTATTATTTTTATTTATACTTTTCGGCTACCAATTTCCATTTACGCTTTGTCCATATTTATTTGTAAAGTCAATAAAATTGATTAGTTTCCTAAAAGAATTTCAGAATATACTATTTGTTTTAAGACAAGACACGGTTCGAAGCTAATATAACAATATATAAACTAATTTCTTTTGAAAATTGTATAGACGCATGTAGCATATACATAAATCTACAAAAAAAACTATTAAGTGTTTTGATGACAGAATGTTGGAAACTTGTGTTTACTCCAAAATACATAAAATCACAATTAAATAGTGATGGTGATGATTATTATTTAATAATTAAAAAACACATGGAAAAGAAATATTGATGAATGGTTATTAAGAAACACCTGTTCTTTTGGCGGCGACGGCAGTATCGGAGGCAGCAACGTTAGCGGCGTTGATTGTGACAGTGCCCAATCAGACCGATAGCCTAACCAATGCCGAAGGTGCAAGAATTAGATGAACGCCATAACAATGACGTCAGTGTCAAAATGAACTCATGGATCAGATAAAATTATTTTTAATTAGCGTTAAGTTAACATTAAACCAAGCGTGGGTTTATTAATTAAAAGTTAGTTCGAATATTGCCGCGCTCCAAGCAGAAGCTAGTATATATGTGAAGACGCCGGAAATCCATCTATAACCGGGATGCAAAACAACAGTAACTGTTGTGTACAAGTACAGTAACATTTCCGCCTTTTTATTTCTTTATTACATACAATTTACTGGCGAAATGGTTTAACATATAGTGGAAAAATTTACGTGAAACGTGGTTTATTTTAATCTTATCACAGTCATCAATGTGGTTATGATACAGAGGGATTGAAGATGAAGAATACTTGATTTGCAAAAACATATATCCAGGCTCACCAAATTAGAGTTCAATTAAAAATATGGGCAATAAAAACAGTTGCTGTTCATATTCCAGTCCACAGACTAGTCACAGGGTTATTATCCCTATTGAGGATGGCTTGCAGGAGGGTGAGAGTAGTGTTAATAATTTACAACATATAAGTGAAAGAGAGACTGATGATGGGGATGCTGATCCATCACAAGACCCTATGGCAAAAACCATTTTTATGGAACGATCTAAGGCTGCCATTGAAAATGGGTTAATCCGAAGGAAAAGTCAACATCAAATTGCTGATTTGAGGCCTCTTAAAAAGAGCAGTTCATGTTCTACCATTTACTTGGATGACAGCACAGTCTCTCAACCTAATTTAAAAAATACAGTGAAATGTGTTGCATTGGCCATCTACTATCATATAAAAAATAGGGATTCGGAGAGACAAATAGAAATTTTTGATGAGAAACAACACCCATTAACAAGGGATGGTGTCAATGATGAATATGACAAACACAATCCAGAACATAGACAGATTTACAAATTTGTAAGGACTCTATTTAATGCTGCCCAACTTACAGCTGAATGTGCTATAATTACTTTAGTCTATTTGGAAAGATTATTGACTTATGCTGAACTCGATATTGCACCATCCAATTGGAAACGAATTGTTTTAGGTAAGTTCAAATTTAAACAATCATCATGATCTGTTTATATTTACTCATAAGATGATAATCTAATTTCAATATTTGCACAACTTTATTATTAAATTAAACAAGGGATTATTGTTTCAACTTATTATAGGTGCCATATTATTAGCATCCAAGGTTTGGGATGATCAAGCAGTTTGGAATGTGGACTACTGTCAGATATTGAAAGATATCACTGTGGAGGATATGAATGAACTGGAGAGGCAATTTTTGGAGCTGTTGCAGTTTAACATTAATGTACCATCAAGTGTCTATGCAAAATATTACTTTGATCTGCGTACACTTGCAGAGGCTAATGACTTATCTTTTCCGAGTGAACCGCTCAGCAAGGACAGGGCTCAAAAACTTGAAGCTATGTCTCGTGTCATGGAAGACAAGTATGCGGCGGAGGCATTGAAGAATGGCTTTAAAAAATGGTCTAGTTTGGATAACATAAATACGAACGGAGCAGGCGTCAGGAGAAGTGTCGCCATATTATCATGATTCCAGATATATTTTATCCCACTAATTTTCAAAATTCATAATTATTTTTCAATAACCAAAGTGTGTCTAGTGATTTTTTTTTTGTTGAATTTCCTCTTTTAATATATATAATATGTATGTATAAAAGAGAGAACAGATTTCAAAGTTTCTATAGGGCCAAAAAGGGAGTATATTATTTTAGGTTTCCTTATTCATATTTGCAAAATACCTTTATTATTGTGTCAAATTGTGTGTATTGTCTTCCAACAGAACAAATAATGTTACTTTGACCACTTTTTGATTTATTCTTTTTGTTTTCCAATTAGAACATGAAATAAGTACTAATTATATCTTTCTATAAATATATATGAATATATATACGTATATGTAAATATATATACATATATATTTGTTTATTGAAGATCTGCATTATATATTATACAATATATTTTCTTATTAGTTTGCAATATTTATATTTTTTTACAATTTTCTTTTTATTGAGTTTAATAACTATGTAAATGAAATTATATATGTTTTGTATATTCTATGAATTTATTGTAAAACCCGAATGAGCGTGAAAATGATGTGTTGTGGTACGTGTGTCGGTGCGCGTACAGAGGAAATTGTTTGTGAATTACTTTTTATTATTTAATTTAAAAGGCCCAACGGTTTTAAAGACTATAACAATGTGACATATATTATATGTTATCTTGTGACTGCGTATATATATATTGTTTATAATTCGCACCAAGTTTTTTATCCGCTATATCACGTCCAATTAAGTTTTAAGTCAATGAATTACTAATTATAGGACAATCCCATAGGCCTACTTAAAAATTTTATACCAGCTATAACTAGGAACAAATAAATAAAAAAATTTCAACAACACAATTTTTTCAACTTTTATGAAACCTTTTTTTTGCAAAACTGATACTTCCTTGGATGAGGTGAAAGTTATCTCATTTCTAACAATAAATAGCTTGATGGAAGATTTGTTAATAATAAATACTAAGCACAAGTAATATGTACACCAAACGTGACGTCAATAAAGTTATACAAAATTGTATAATAATGTATGAATACAGATAGGAAATTTTATAATAATATAACAGCCGCACTAATTTCAATAATTATAACATTTTAACTATTTATAATTAATATTTTACTTAATCATTTATAAAATATAATTTGATATAGAACATTCTTATTGCAGTTTCTCTATATATTAAAATATATAATTTTACGAGTTGGTTGTTAAAAAATATTAATTTCAATGTTTGTGTATTATTGACACTTCCATTCCATAAATATACTGAAATTGCATGTAATGTTCATGCCATCGATCAAAAACGTGTTATTTCATAATTTTATGAATAAACAAATATTCAATAAATTTAAATATAGCGCGCAGTGGTTACCAATGTTTCAATGAGAAATATCCAATAGATTCATAAAAAAAATATATGTATGACCAGTAACACGTGTAAATTAAATATTGATGTTCTATTTTATTTGTGCACATACAATATGTATACAAATATTGACAACTATAAAATTTGTTTAATTTAACTTCGAGCTCTGTGATGGCGGCATCTATCGCTAAATAAAACAAACAACATGTTATTTGTTACATGCACATATTTTGCGTACAATTTAGTAATAAAATAATTTAACAAATTGTCTAAATTACTTGATGTAATATTTTTTAATAATTATTATATTATAGAAGCAACTAAAATTGATCTGAATAATACATATATTGAAGGAAAATGGCTGTCATGACAATTTGACATTTATTGACAGACAGTTCTTTTGTATTCGTTTAAATTCACTCCCCGATTTATTTAGGAAATAAAGGCAGGTCGTTTTTAATTTCGTTTTAGCTATTTTCTACGTTCTAAACAGCAAAAGGAAGAATCGGTAAGTCGTTGAATAACTGCCCGAAATTTGGTAATTTTAAATAAAAGAATATTGGCTTTTGTTTATGACACAATGGCAATAATTAGGAAATTCGCATAATTACATAGTTTGTTACTTGGCCAACTAGTTATTATTTCAATATCTTTTGTTTAGACCAACATGTCCGCGGGTCCGTACAATTACTCTTACATATTTAAATATATTATAATTGGTGATATGGGTGTTGGGAAATCCTGCCTTTTGCATCAATTTACAGAAAAAAAGTGTAAGTTTTGATACATGATGATTGAGATATGCTATTTAATAATTATTGATGCATATTTAGTTATGTCGGATTGTCCACATACAATTGGAGTTGAATTTGGCACTAGGATTATAGAAGTTGCTGGACAGAAGATCAAACTTCAGATTTGGGACACTGCTGGTCAAGAGAGATTCCGTGCAGTTACAAGGTCTTACTATCGAGGAGCAGCTGGAGCTCTTATGGTTTATGACATTACAAGAAGGTCTACTTATAACCATCTGAGCAGTTGGTTGACTGACACTAGAAACTTGACCAACCCTAGCACAGTGATATTCTTAATTGGCAACAAATGTGATTTAGAGGGGCAACGTGATGTTACCTATGAGGAAGCTAAACAATTTGCTGATGAAAATGGTCTTATGTTTGTTGAAGCCAGTGCAAAAACGTAATAGTAGTTTAAATATTATTAGTTTCTCTATTAAATATCACCTTTTCTTTTAACTTTTAGTGGGATTAATGTGGAAGAGGCTTTCTTAGAGACTGCAAAGAAAATATTCCAAAGTATCCAAGATGGAAGATTAGACTTGAACGCTGCCGAATCTGGGGTACAACACAAACCTTCGCAGCCCGGACGTAACAATTTAAGCGGTGATCAGCAGCCCGCTAAAGATAATTGCGCCTGCTAGTTTGTTAAACGGCAATGAAGCAAACAGAAATATATAATTTTAAAGCATACCCAGCAAAGCAAACAATACACACAAAACATACAAAAGGATGGATGTAAAAACGAATAACATGCATTTCAAAATAATTATGTCTTAGATTATTTCAAAATACCGCCGCGAACATGTTTGGGTCCAGATGAGTTTCGTAATTTAACTATTTTCCTCAATATATTTATTTTAAGAATTATAAGGAAGAAATAAAAATTAGAATTATATCATGTTAATAGTCCAAAAAAAGTTATATATTAGATACAAATTTAATAGAATGGTTGCAAACGCTGTCCGATAAATTATCATTAATTAATTCGTTGGATATCGATGAATTAAGTAAGGAAGGTACATCCAATACATTTAAATAACATAGGATTTTTAATAATTATTAGGCTAGTTTTTCTCTTCTCGGTGACATGGCACGGCAAATAGTTTGCATGATTAATAATAATACGTGCATTCTATTCTCCTTTCCTGATCTACTTATTTTAAAAATAATTATGCAATGTAAAAAAAAATAAGATTATTGTGATTGCTCTCATTGTTAACTTGCATATTATTATTTGTAGGTTTTTATTTCCACTTAATTTTATACCTATATTATTATATATACATATATAATTTTTGTCTGCTTAAGATTAAAAAGAATGTATCTGAAAATATGATGAATTCCAGGTTATTAATGTTTGTATGTGATGTAATTATTAAAAAGAATGTATATGAATATAGTTTTTAAAACTATTTGCATTTTATTTATGTTTCCAACTAAAAGTGACTCAAATGTTAAAATATTATGTTGCTATAGTTTCTAATTTGGAAAAAATAAATGTTGTTTATAATTTTATCATATGTTGTAATGTCTTCATGTAATTGTATAAAATTTACTCTAAATTTGGCAATATTCTGAAAATACAAAAATGCATCGCGATTTACCGATTGCAAAATATATTATCAGAAATTCTGCGTTCAATAGCCATTGTACATGAATTTTCATGTATGCACTGATTAAAATAATATATGAAATGGAAAAAAATATTAATTATACATGAAATAATTATTGAATTTGATTTAATACATAATGGGAGTCTTGCTATTTTTATTTCCTTTAAAATTATTCTTATTATATCCTGGCTGAGGTATGTTAACCCGTTTGCCTAAACCGTTACCAGTTAGCCAGGCCTGATCTTCACTAGCTCCAGGAAGGCCTCCGTTTATACAACCTTCATCGTAAAGATTGCTGCATGACGCTCGTTTTCCTAACCCATTTCCATTAAGCCAATCTTCGTCATTGCCGGCACCTGGAAGACCTCCGTTGATGCAACCTTCATCGTAGATATTGCTGCATAACGCTCGTTTTCCTAACCCATTTCCATTAAGCCAATCTTCGTCATTGCCGGCACCTGGCAGACCTCCGTTGATGCAACCTTCATCGTAAATATTGCTGCATGACGCTCGTTTTCCTAAACCATTTCCATTAAGCCAATCTTCGTCATTGCCGGCACCTGGAAGACCTCCGTTGATGCAACCTTCATCGTAAATATTGCTGCATGACGCTCGTTTTCCTAAACCATTTCCATTAAGCCAATCCTCGTCGTCACCGGCACCTGGAAGACCTCCGTTGATGCAACCCTCGTCATAGAGATTGCTACATGATGCACGTTTCCCTATACCACTTTTATTCATCCAGTCTTTATGTCCTGCTCGTTTTCCCAAACCATTTCCGTTCAACCAGTCTTCATCGTCTCCAGCACCTGGAAGACCTCCATTGATGCAGCCTTCGTCGTACAGATTGCTGCACGATGCTCTTTTCCCTAGGCCATTTCCATTCAACCAATCTTCATCGTCGCCAGCACCAGGAAGGCCTCCATTAATACAGCCTTCATCGTAGAGGTTGCTGCACGATGCTCGTTTGGAAGTTACTATATCTACGCGATTAAAGAAGTCTGAAAGCGATTTGAAAATTCCCGGTGGACGATGTATGGCGACTTGATTTTCTAAGCAGGCTTGGTCCCGATGATGGCATGGTTTTGGTTTTGCATCAATGGTTCCGAGAACCAAAATGAATAAAACCATAAAACGAATCATTGTCTAAAAGCAAAAGTACAAATGTAACTGCAAGTAAAGAAGTTTATAATATTTACCAAAATAATGAATCAAACAGACACTGCTATAAAGAATCGTTTTCGACTCGGTTTATATACTGCTCTTTATCAGTTAATCAAATTTCATTAACTCTGAAGTATGTACCATATGGAAATTAAATATATATTATTATGAAATTCCGATAGGACAAAGCTACGCGAATTCATTATCCTATCTCCTATACAAATAAACAATAGTTTTAATTAAAATATATTTTTATTAATAATAACATCTAAAAAGAATTTTGTATTGATCACGTCGTCCAATTCCATGGTATGCAAACAACTCCATCAGACAGTACCGAATAGTAGGTAGCTATGTTCAAATACACTCCTTGTAAGTTATTCAGTTTGTCTTTGTTGTTGATAAGATTCTCGCAGCAAGTAATCATCAGCTCAGGATGGACGTTATCATCTTTCCTCAAATCCATTAATTTCAATATTTTAATACAATCTAATTGTAAACTGGTTTCAACATTTTTAACCCTACAATAAGAAAAACGTTTAATTAAAAAAATAACGATATAAACATCAGTATACAAGTTGAGCTAGCAAATATGTAAAATCAAATGACGTAAAACAGTTAAAAATTTGGACAAATAATTCCTAAACTGGTGTGATACATACATCTGATATTTTTTAATTCTATTTGAAGCATCTTGCAAATTGTCTGTTAAGAAACTGACTAGAAGTGATCCAGGACAAGAAGATGGGACAATGAATTGTCCCGTCGGTGATACCATTAGTGGTCCAGCTTCCCTTAAATATATTATATATATATTATATATATTACCTTCTCAAATATCACGAATAATATATTTACGTTTCCACAACTATTTCGAAATTCTTGAAACTGCTAGGCCAGGACTTTGGAAAGCTCTTGTAGCTCAAATAATCACTTAAAGCTGTGGTGATTTGCTGCAAATTCTTTTCATATTCTCCAGCCAGTATTTTGGGCATAAACTTCCTTCTCACAACTTTAATATCTCTTAGTACTTGAGAAACGGACTTTTCAAATGCCGGTATTTTTAACAGATGTGCATCATATTTCCTGACATTTTTTATTAGCTAAAAGCGCATAAAATATTAGAAATATATAAATACTAAAGTTATGAATTAAGTTCTTACATCCAACCAGTTGTGCCTTACTTCGCCACTATTCAGCATAATATGACCATCTAAACTTACACCTGTAAATGGAGCAAATACCAAAATTCTTCCTAAAAATAAATGTGCATATATAAATAACATAATACACATAATACTAATTATATATATTAATATTAAACCTTTTAAAATATACATGTGCTCAATATGTTGATTAGACAAAGATTCAAAACTTTGCAAACATCCCCTTATATGAGTCTCATTCCATCCACAATCCCATTTCAAATCAAACAATTTTAATTTCTCAATAAGCTTAGATCTGAGTCGACTATTTTCCTCTCTAATTGGTTGATTTAACATTATCTTACTTAGAGCATCTGCATGATTTTTGTTAATCCAATCAAACAAGTTTAAAGATTCTTGAGCTTCCTTCATCTTCCTTCTCATAGATGTAGGTTCAAAGATGGTTTCATCTATATCAAAATCACTTAAATCTATGTCATTTATTTTACTATAGATTGGCCTAGGTTTCACTATTGGTTTGGGAATCTTGTCCACAAAGTCTGTAGGAAGATCACATGATTTTAAGACATTCAATATTACTTCTCTTAGATCTTTTTCCTTCAAAAATAACTTGACTAAACGGAATGAACCTTTGTCTTCCTTTTTTTCTCTTATATAGAACTGCAAATTGCATGGTAAGGCTGTTTTCCTATTCTGTAGTGATTCAAGAAATGAACTTAATTGCTTCAAGGAGTTTTCATTGACTGTCTATATGGAAACATGAATTATTACTAATAATAATTAAATTAAAAAAACAGTTATATAAGCACCCTTTGGCTAGGATATTGTCCAAACAGATCAGGGTGAACAGCAAAGTAAAAGGGTCTTAGAGCTGTGGCAACCTCTGTGGAAGTCATACAACGGATGTTATTTAAACAGAGAATTTTGTGGATGGGAAACCTGTTGTAATGGTTGTAATTTAGAAATTATTTTAAAATTAATGAACAAGTTTTCACATTACCATCTTGATGTTTGTAACATTATCAATTTGACATTGACAGTTGTTGACAGTTACGAACTTGACTTTTAAAACATCAAAAAAAAGATCTAATAATAATAAATAAATAAAAGAGAGAATCAGGTCAAGTGTGGATCAAGTTTAACTGTTATGTATTTTGTAGAAACACATCATATTTATACTTAATTATCTTTTTTTACAAAATGAAATTAATCTACTCGTTTAATGAATATAACCTATAAATACTAACTAGTATACATTTTGTGAGTAAAATTAACAATATGAAGAGGGCATACGAATTTTGCAATCTACAAGAAGGTATTAAATATATAGATTTGATTTATGAAATGTTTAAATGTTTTTTTTTAGTTGCTTTAGTAGATCAAAATTCGTCACCTGGTGGCTTGAAGCTAGTAAATCCTACAAAAGTCTCAAAAAAGACTCATAATGATATCGTTGAATTAGCAATGGAAATACAAAGAGTATAACAACTTATAATATTATTTTGAAGCTTAAATTTTAATTAACATATATTTATTGTAGGCTGATAATTTTGTGTATGCATCTGCTTGTAATAAATTACAAGTTATAGCAAAACAGGTGTTATTTTTTAATATGTATATATAATTAATCATTAATTAAAACTTATTTTTCAGGTTCGTTTTTTGAAAGAGCAAGCAAGGAAAGTACTGAATGAAACAAAAGATAATACAGAATTACATCACACAGCTTGTAATTTTGTAAAAGTTCCTGGAAGTACTTATCATTTATATATGAGGCCCATTAACCAAAAATACTTTAGTATGTTATCACCAGAAGAATGGAACAGTCCACATGAGTTTTTAGGTAGTTTTAGACTAGAAATGGACCAATCCTGGACTGCAATTGCAGAAATAGAAAGGAAGAATAGTGAATTGGCTTTCATTAACAAATGTCTCTACTCACAAAATAATAATTGTGAGGTTTTACAGGAAACTCCAATGGACCTGTAAGTTTGAGGGAATTAAGTTAAAAATAATATTTACAATAAAATTAACTAAAATAGTAACAAATATTTTATTCTTTCAAATAACAGACACTAGTCAAAATTAGAAACAAAAATATGAGGGGTAAATATGAAAGGAAGTATAGAAGAAGGCACTTTGAATAGCAATCCAAAATCATGTTAAAACAACTTGGGCACATTTTATATTTAGTAACAATCATATGCACCAGATGCCTCATTTTCTAAGTGCCACATCTATTTACTGTAACTAGTTTTATATTTATATCACATATGCTATTCTATCATGTGACAATTAATAATTTATGACCTAAAAAAGAAATTTTGTTTCAACAGCAAATATATAAACCTAAATAAACTAACCAGTTTTTGGTATCCTGAGCACTTCATTATCTTTTATAGTGACTTCATGTGGTTGCTGCCGATAATTGTAAACAATATGCAACATCTTATCTTTACCAGTTATATCAAAGAAGCCCGGCAATTGACTCTAAATTAAGAATAAATAAATATTTTTCTTTTATATAATTGTCTATATACCTTTGGTGATTCATGCAGAATTAATTTACTGTCTTTAACCAAACATTGCAGAGGAATAGTTACTTCAATGACTTCATCTTCAAAATTGTTTGGATTTGAATTACTACCATCTAAAATACAAGCATAAGAATGCAAATGATTATTATACTCTGACAGTATAACAAATCATTTTACCAGTGACTACATTGCCATAGATCGCTTTTACTATAATTAATCCCTTCTTTGCCTCCTCTTCGTCAAGGATCCTAGAGTAGGCAGCTGTCATTAAATCGATAGCAGCCTGTGCTTCTCGCTTCTTTTCCAATAATTTGTCCCTATTGTTTCGGTTATTTTTCTCAGCTTTTTTCGCTTTTTCTTTTTCCACGAATGGATCGACAAAGCCTTTCTTAATAATAATATACGTGACTAATGGTACAATTGTTGCATAGAATATAGGGGCTGGCAACATTTCCTCGCACAGATGTATTGGAAATGAATAAACTTGATTTGCTCTTGTTAATCTGAAAACCAGAAAATTATTTAAAAATAATATATAATATTAGTTAATGCATACCTAATTTTCAATTTAACACCGCTTGGTACTCCAACAGACACTGAAGCTGCTAAGTTACTGTGTTTTGATACTTTTTTTTCAACGCCATATTCCAGTAGTCCTCCAAATGTTCCAGCTCTAAAAGAGATTTCTAGCAATATAAACAAATATATATACCTAAAGCGGCGCAAGCCTTAATTGGTCATACTTAACAACAATTTTCAGTTTCATCTCATTACTTATCATTTTTTTTATGAAGCTACACATAACAAAAGAGTGAGGTAGACCTACTTGCATTGCAATATTAAGTGTGGAATATTCTAAAAATAAATAACTTTTACATTTTATATATTCAATTTTTATGTTACATGTTACCTGTATCTCTTACAAGGGATGTAGAAAGCAAAGATCTTAAACCTCCCTGATAAGTCAAATAAGCTACAGAATGATTATCAATTTGCATTGCTATTGTTGAAGATAAACCAGGTCTAATACTGTCAGGAGTCAAATGAAACATGGCACCTCCATTCCAGAAAAACCTCTTGCTTAGTGTTCTAAACCCTTTAAATGAAAGGGCTGGTCCATTACCAGCAGCAACCTCAACCTCAGTCCATGCCTTGTGTGAATATAAATGCCTCCAACTTACACTCACATCACCACTTCCATTTCCATTTTTTGTGTTAAGTGTACCAGACATTGTACAGGTATTTTTTGAAGTCAATGGAAATTCCACAGACTGGTTAAAGGTCATACCAGAAACTTCAACATTTGGAAATATAGAATCATCACTGAAAATAAATCAACTCTTAAAGAAATAAATAAGTAACTTGGCTAGATTACTTACAAATCCAATTCATCCATTAATTCATCTTTGTAATTATCAAATAAATCAGTAGCGTTGATATTGATAGTTACAAATCCATGGGGATTGGTTCTTTGATTTTTTTTCCTTTCTGCTCTCTCCTCAGCAAGCCGTTCATAATCTTCTCTTATTTCAGCAGGTGTTCTAGTTTTCTGAACAAGTTCTAATCCATCAGTTTCTAAACCCTTAACACCCAAAGTGTCATAGATTGCTCTCCTATGTGGATCTGATAATACTTCATAAGCCTTTTTAGTTTTATTGAAAAGCAGTTCTGCTTTCTGTTTATTATTTATTTCAACATGTTTGTCAGGATGGTATAGTCTACTTAATCTTCTATATGCAGTATTAATATCATCTTTGCTTGCCTAAATAATAAATATATTATGTAAATCAAGTTATATATTATAAATCTACATACATCCTTTGCCACATTTAAGAAAGTGTAATAATCCTCTTCCATTGGTCTTTCCTCATCAGAATCATAATCCATGGTTATTTTTTTATGATTACTTTCCTATAATCCACTCTTATAAAGCTGTTTCAACCAAAAAATAATTTTCTACAATTTGCAGAAAATTTCATCAAAAAATTGTTATTGCTCACACCACATGTCATATGACATAACAGGCGTAAATATTTCGGACAATTTTTTATTCGATGCACTAATAATTTAATTCATAATGTATAAAATTTGGATCTTGTAATTTATATTAAATTATATTTGCAATTTATTTATTTTATACTTTTTGATGTTCTAGAACTATACAAATGGCATTGCACAACCAATAACTTCAAAGAAGTACCAACAATATATAATATAATTATTTAAAAACGTGTTCATTTTTTATATAAATAATATCTCTAATTGAAATATTATTATAAGATATTTTGTCTCTTTGAACGAAATATTAAAAGTTTAATTTACATTTATGGATTTAGTATTATTGAATCCTTCTGTTCAACTTCGACTCAGTATTTCATTCCATTTCATTCATTGATGACTTCATTGTAAACGTTTTATTTATATTTTGTTTAAATCGGCGTTATTATGTGTTATTATACAGTTGTATAACAATCAATGGTAAAAGTGAAAAGAATTTAAAGTGAATGACTACAATAATATTTCATCATAATTTGTCCCAAATAGTGAATTTAAGTTTAAATATTCCACAGGTTTTACAAAACATAACCTCATTTAGTTGGCAAATTGATTTATTTTGTTAATTTTAAATAATACAAAAACATATTATTTTCGTAAATGAACTATTATATTAAAGAAGATAATTGAGTGAATTGAAAGTATGTCTGGGTCTGAGAGTGATAGGAGCCTTAGCCCAACAGGGCCTGCACCTACACCAGGCTATGGTTTAGACAAATCTAGATCTCCTACACCAGATTTTATTAGATCATACTCCAGTCGCAGCAGATCTAATAGTGCTGGTTCAAACAGGTCAAATTCTGGATCAAATAGATCTGGAAGTCCAAGATCTATTCATTCAAACAGGTCCGGTAGTAGAACATCCAATCATTCACAAAGCAGAGGCTCAAATCATTCTGGTAGTAGGGGTTCAAACCAATCAGGCAGTAGGATTTCTAACCATTCAAGAAGAAGCAGATCTTCCCCCAGATCAGGTAGTAGAAATTCTAATAGATCAGGAAGTGGACAATCTAATAGATCAGGAAGCAGAGGATCTAATTATTCAGGAAGTAGGGCCTCTAATAGATCTGGGAGTAGATCAAACAGATCTAGAAGTCCTGGCTCCAATAGATCAGGAAGTCCTGCTTCTAATAGATCAGGGAGCAAAGTCTCAAATAGATCTAGTAGCCATGTTTCTCGAAGATCTGGTAGTCATGTTTCACGACGATCAGGAAGTAATGTATCTCGAAGATCAGGAAGTAATATTTCTCAAAGGTCAGGGAGCCATATTTCTAAAAGAAGTAGAGGAAGCAATGCTTCAAATAGGTCAAGATCTGGTAGTTCTGGTTCGAACAGGTCCAGATCAGGAAGTCCAGTTTCAAATAGATCACGATCTAGAAGCGCAGCCTCAAACAGAACAGGGTCGCGTAGATCTAGATCTAAGAGTGGCGATTCTAATAAAAGCGGTGGGTCGCGGAGATCAAGATCAAAAAGTATTGCATCGCGCAGATCAAGATCTAAAAGTGTTGCTTCACACAGATCTAAGAGTGTCGCATCAAACCGGTCAAGATCTAAAAGTGTCGGCTCCAATAGATCTAGATCTAAAAGTGCTGCATCTAATAGATCTAGATCTAAAAGTGCTGCATCCAATAGATCAGGGGGCTCAAAAAGGTCCAGGTCTAGATCAAAAAGCGTTATAACTAATAAAAGTCGCTCCAAGTCGAAATCCAAATCAAGAAGTCGTTCACTCAGTCCAGATTTGGAAGTTGATGCATCATCACCTAAGAGTGATAAACGCGCTAGAGATAGTTCATCTGAACGCCATATAAATACTAAAAAGAAAAGTAAAATAATTGATTCAGACAGTGAGCCTGAACCGGAAAAAGCAGAAGAGGCAGAAGCCGATGCAGCAGCTCTATTTGGTGATGCCGATGACATTAGCAGTGAAGAAGAAAAAGAAAAGAAGGACAGTGACGATGAAGATAGACGCGATGATAGAAGATCCGATGACGACGATAGACGACGATCGGATGATGATAATGAGCGTCAAAACGACGTAGATGTAAAACATGAAAATGTTATTTTTATTTATATAAATATTAATTGTTCTTACTTTAGGATGAGAACGAAATTGAAACTATCCAGGAAACAAGAATTGATGTTAAAATACCGAAAATTAGTTGCGATTTGGGCAGAGAAATTCATTTTGTGAAATTACCAAATTTTTTGTCTGTCGAGACACGTCCGTTCGATCAGGAGACATATGAAGACGAAATTGACGAAGAAGAAACTTTAGATGAGGAAGGCAGAGCTAGGTAATAAAAAAATAGTTGTTCATTTAAGAGCGTATAACAATTACAGTTATTTTTTACAAATAGGTTGAAATTAAAAGTTGAAAATACTATAAGATGGAGGGAAGTTGTCACCAAAGAAGGTGATATATTGAAGGAATCAAATGCGCGAATGGTCAGATGGTCGGATGGTTCTTTAAGTTTGCATCTCGGTTCTGAAATTTTTGATGTTTATAAACAACCATTGCAGGTGACTTTCAATTTTATGTAATTATTATATATGTTATATATTATGTTCAATTAATTTGTAGGGCGACCACAATCATCTGTTCATTCGTCAAGGTACCGGCTTGCAAGGTCAAGCAGTATTCCGTACAAAATTGAGTTTTAGACCACATTCCACCGAGAGTTTCACTCATCGTAAGATGACACTCTCGTTGGCAGATCGTTCACAAAAGACGACCGGTATCAAAATATTGTCGCAAGTTGGCATTGATCCCGACCAAGATAGAAAGACATTACTTAAGAAAGAGGAAGAGAAGCTGCGACAAACTACGCGCATTACGAAACCTAGGAAGAGAGGGGATGGAAGTGCCAGACTGCATAGCAGCGTTAATGCATACAGAGAGGAAGATGGAAGTGATGAAGAAGGTGCAATCTCGTTGAATGCTATTAAGAATAAATATAAGTCTGGAGGCAGTAGCAACGTACCCAATAAAGGTAAAATTTGTTACGTAATAAATTGTTTTTACTATATCGTGTGTTTTATGTGTAAAGGTGGAGCTATATATTCCTCAGATGAAGAAGGTTCAGATTTCGAGGCAAGGAGGTCTAGGAAACTGGATAAACCTAAGGCTTTAAAGGATTCTGAATCAAGCGAAGACAGTGAATAAATAAGCATAAGGAGTATGTAAATACATTATATTAAAAATAAAATATATTAATTTACCATTTAAAATGCAATCGCACTCACAAGTAAGTGTTATGCTGGAGTTTGATCGCAATAAAATCGCAAGTTTGTTGCAATAAAAACCTTCTCAAAATCCTGACGTTCATGTGATTAGTATATAGAAACTTTTCCTGCATAACTAATTTGTAAAAAAAATATCAACCACTTTACTATGAAACTAATTTGTAGTTCTGATAACCATTTTAAAAATAATAATACACGTTGAATTGATTCATGCTTTTTTTTTTGCTCATAATTACTTTTCCGACGGAAATATGGTTGAAGTTCGACGGAAAATTACATTTGTTCGGTTACAGATGTATACCAAAAATCGCATGCATGCATTTATTTATGGTGCAGATATTTTAATAAATCCTGAATGTTAACTGAATACTGACTACAATATTTTTATCTATAATATTCCCTCTTGCTCATGAAAATGGCCACGTAGAAGTATTCTATTTAAACTAATTTAAATTAAAATACCTGTTTGTAAAGTAGATTGTTATAATAGGGGAGTTGGATTTAGAGGAAATATATAACTTATAAACATGAAATTATATAGAATTAAATATTTTAAACAATAATTATAGTATAATATATAATTCATTAATGTTAATGAAACAAATAAAAATATAATATGTGATTATTTTCCTCTTCCACGTTTAGACGATCCTCCTCTATGGGAAGCCTTCTTTTTCTAAAAAAAAAACAATAATAATAATAATAAAGCAAACATATAAAAAAAAATACCCCTCCAGTGAAAGAAGTGCCAAACAAATGTTGTCCTTTTTGACTGGCACCACCTTGAAACTGTTTTTTATAATCGATGCTTGAATAATCAAATGCTTTGAATCCCTCATTGATTTTGCCAGAGGGAAATTGATTATGGCTTTGATTTGGTTTCCGGGTCTTGGACTTCCACCAATCGTTGGGCGACTGTTTCTGTAATTTAATATTTTCATCTTTAGTGTTCTGCTATAGATGGTACAATTCCTTTGTTTTCATTTTGTCGCATAATTTTCATTGATCTATCTGATCATTAAAATCCGTGCTCATATCACACTCTTGTGTTATTCTATTCTGATCTCTGCATATGGGTAGTTAGTATGTTGATCACCTGGAACTGCTGTTCTCTTCTGTTGTTTGGTTACTCTTATTCTTATGTGCAGGTATTGACAAGTGCATACTTATGGTCTTTTTAAAATTGTTCTACACGCTCTTAACCATAGCGTCATCTTAATTGTTGTTTTCTAATGTGTAACTCTAATTGTATACTTTACCAAGGTATCTATTGGTATTGTTAGTCCATCTGCTATTTTTATTTAATATTGTTTAATTCATGGATTTCGCCTAACGCTATTCTAAGCTTTCTGGCTGTTAAGAAATATAACTATTTTTTATTCTTCTCTAGATTATCTCGTCATTTTTATCTTAGTAAGAACGTCCACAAGTTGTGGAGTTGTTACTAATTGGGGATTATTGACAGTTTTTTTTTTATATATAATATAATTATTTGATTCATTCTAATAGTTTTATTTGACAAAGGAGATTTATTGGATGGAATCTTCTGTGAAATTTGTCAATGTATTTTTTCTATCTTAGCAAGAACGTTATTTAGTTGTGGATTAATTGCAGTTTATGGATAATTGAAGGCTGATTTGAATATTGGTGGTTGCGCTGCATCCGTGCACGGTGCGCGCCTGATTAACACCTGTATTTAATTAATTTAGACTAATATTACTTTCAATAATTGCTTTTACTGGTATTTGAAAAGAGATAGAAAGTCGACAAGTTGTGAATTCGTAACAGATAGTGAATTATGGTCATTTCTATAAATTTGATTATTATAGTTCGAAACTTTGAAATGTTGTGGAATTACGGGCTGTACCTTATTAAACCAGCAGTTATTTTTTTATATAATATTTTATATATTTATATATTGATTTTATAATCAATATATTGTTGTTTACTTAATGAATATCGTTTTGGAAACTGATGTGCGTCTTCATTGAAGGTTGTGCTAAAGAGACATTTAAATTTGAGACTTGTTTATTTTTAATCATACGTGCCGTGGGAATATTTGAGTATTTGTTATTAAATATTTATTTGACTAAATATATCTACGCCTGGATCATAAGCAAAATCTAAGTAAGATTTATGTTCATCTATAATGAATATGTCGGTGGTTTGTTTTGTTTCAGTGTTTTTAGATTTCTTGGATACTTGAGTTTGCAATTCATTTATATGATAATCATCTAAGTATGATTTATTTTCTTGAATCTGGATAGTCTCACCTATATTTTCAACACAATGACTTTTAATTATAGTTGGCATAGATTGGTTTTGAATTAATTCGATATTTTTTAACATATATGATGACTCATTGTCTACGATGTGCTCAATGTTATGGTTTCTATTTACTTTACTGTCACTTAAATTGAGAATTCCAGATGTACTTATATTTGGATATTGGTCTTCTCTTAGTTCAATATTTCTTAATTTACAATATTCTTCTTTCTCTTGATCTACCATATGCTCAATGTTATGATTCTTATTCACTTGAAAACTTTCATTAGCAGAGAGAATTTCTTTATTCTCATATTGATCAATCATACATTCAAAAGTGCTCTGTGTTTTAATTAATAAATGCTGGATTATTTTTAAGTCTGGTTTCGTCTTTGTAATAAGTTCATGCTTATCTTGTATTTCTTTTAGTCCATGTTGTATGTTTTGTACTCTTTGCAGACACTTATCATTTTCTTCTAAACTATTCCAGCGCGTTCGTTTCTTCTTTGCCAAAACATTACTAATATTTTTATTTATGTTCATCTGTCTAGATTGATCAAACGCATTATTCTTAGTATTAGTATCAATAAGATGATGTTCCATGTCCTGTATTAAATTGCTTTGTACACTTTCATGGCCTTTAATTATTTTAGACTCAAGGCAATTAACTTTTTCGTTATCAGTTTCTTTTGAATTTTGTGGAAACATTAACTTCCGACGCTCTTTTCTATTCATTGTTTTTCCAGCAATACGTAATTGTAAATTCTCTATGTTTTTATTTTCTATATTTGAAGTATTCTCTTCCAATGTTTCTTTCACCATATTTTCTATACTAATTATGTTTTTATTAATTTGTTCATCTTCTGAAATTGTTCGTACATTATTTGATTCATTCAATATAAGATTATTTTGTTGGAACAACAATTTTCGACGCTGTTTCCTATTCATTTTTGTTGCCATATTACAGCAAATTGTCTGCTCTTTCCTCAAAGTTTTTATTGAAACTAACTTTTTGAAAATATTAATCATAGGTTTTGACAGTTCACCACATCCATAATTGCTAGTTTTAATTCGTCCATGTTTTTTAGATTCTAAGATATTGAATTTTTCATTTCCGTTTACAAACTTATTTTGAAACTGTAATAGCCTGCGTTGTTTTCGATTCATTTTTTTAACATCACCAATTTCTAGTTCAAATTCTTTAACGCGTGGGATGTTGCTTAGCAATTTGTGAGACGGCTTATTTTGAATATTAGTTATAAATTCAGTATTTCGAAAAAAATGTGTATCACTTACGTCATTATTTTTATCCTCAATATGTTGATTACTTCTATCGTCTGCTTTCTGGAATTTCCTGTTCTGATGTTGCTTGTGATTTTTATTAGATTGCTTTCCACCTCCTATTGTCTTTTCGTTATCGTTGTCTCTACTCTTTTTATACGGTGTATTATTACTTTCCGGTAAATTGCATTTTCGTTTCGAGTTTACACTTGTATGTACCTTTTGCTCATCATTGTCAACCTGCACGTTTTTTTTGTCAAACGGAATTGTTGTAAGAATGGGATTATCTGAATTTTCTTGGAATGGTTGAAAATCAGATTCACATATATCCCGTTTGCGTTTCTTGGATCCACCCATTTCAGTTAACGTTTTCGGTTCATTTTTCTTCTCTTCAATTCTCTTAACTTTCACATAATGATCGTGCAACTAAAATTGAAAAACCATTAAATAGTTACATTAACAAAATTAAAATTTTGTAAACCTTAGCCATCCTATCTTGAACTGATAAATCATCTTCGTCGTTTTCCGCAATTTCTTTTCCTTTCGCCTCCGGTATCTCCTCAGATTTATCTGAATCTATTATAAAGTTTTTAATTAACTTGTAACGCTCGTACGGACCCAAAAATTCTCGATCCGAAACTTTTTTCGGCTTATCCTAAAAATATATTGAATTAGATTTAAAAAAACTTCATTGTTAATTGCGAAAATGCATACTTCCGTTGGTTCGCAATTAAATATTGAGCACAACGATTTATCCTTTTCTATTATATTTTTTTGATAACGATTGGTATGTGTCTTGCAACCTAACAATGTTGGCAAATCATCTCTGAACTCTGGGAATCTGGTTAAATCGTGAGGGCAATGCAAAGGGCTATCAATATTCAATTTTACTAATTCCTTTTCAGCGCCTCTGCTTCTCGTATCTTCTTTCATAATAGCCTAACAAAAAAAGATATTAAAAAATTATCATAATTATCAAAAATAAGGACACTTACCTTTTCTAGTTGTTGCTCTCTCGCCTTCAAAATAATCTGATGTAATTCCACTGCATTGGCACGAACCAAAGGTGGAATTGGATTGCAACAAGCTAATATTCCTTGCACCTCTCTTGGTAACGTTTCTGATATTTGCAATAACATGTGATTAGGCAAAATGTATCTGTGAATAGATCATAAATATAGATTAAATGGTAAAAGAAATAATGTGAAACTACTTACCCTGTACTCTCATCCTCTTCTCTGGCCATTGCATCTCTCCATGAATATAAATGCTTCAATGCAAATAACTGCTTATTATTAAATAATCGCTTGCTTTTTACGTACATATCCATATGAGAATTCTCCGTCAATCTAGGTTTTACGTAACGCTGAAAATAATACATTAACAATATAGTAAATTGCTCTTTTCAGAAATAATAATGTGATTTACCTTCATACACACGCGTGTACTCTCTTGAAATACCGCTTTTAAAATGTTATTATTCCCATTTCCCATTTTAATTAATTCATTTTTAAGCATATGGTAGATGTATATCAAATAATGGGTGTCCTCGCGGGCATACGCTTTCAATTGCTCGAGTAATGGTCTTATCCTCCAATCAGCTAACTGGAATTGTTTATTAGGTACAAAAGAACAAAATCTTTGCAACAAGTAAGCCAGAGATAATCCGGAATATCCCAATTGCTTAGCTGCTTTATGGGTGTCGAACATATTGACAACGTACAGGGACAAATCCCTTTGAAGCCATTGCACGTCCATTTCTGCGCCGTGGAAAATTTTGACAATGCTATTCCTCGTAAAAATTTCATTTAATACATGCAACTTATCTCGCAAAGCCAACGTATCAATTAGATAATCAGCATCCTTTGTACTAATTTGCATTAAACAGGTGATACCCATAAATGATCTATATGAATGATGCTCTAAATCCACTGCAATCTCTTTCTGTTTCCTCAAGACATCCAATAATTCATTTAGTTCTTCTTCAGTATTTACTTCATATAATGGAGTCTCTTTGACAGGTTTAGGTGGTTCAGGTGTACAAGAGCATACAAATTCTTCTGAGGGTAAAAACTTTTCTAATTCCACCTCATATGGATGAGAATAACTATAAGAATTAAATAATAATTAATGTGATCATTATTACAATAAATACATACATCTCTCCAAACTCAGAATCTTCAATGTACAAAGCCAAAGGTTTTAGTGAATTAGGTTTCTCTGTAATTCTTGGTTTCCATGGGTAATTATTACTGTTCTCAATAATGTCTTTGAAGAACTTCTGAGGCCTTATAATATTTTTTGCAGCCAAAAGTTGAATTGCTTTTGTCTGATCCTGCAAATAAAAAGATCATAGTTAGTTTAATACAATCATAAGTGTCAAATCAAAATTAGATGTTGGGACTTACATTTCCATGTATTGCTGAATCTACGGTAAATTTATTCACTCTATTCCAAGAGCCATTGATTGGTAACTCTGCCCGCACTGTTTGTATAATTGGTTGCTCAGGCAGTTTCCTTAGTCCATTCATCTCATCAATTTTCATTGCAACTCTCTCCAATATAGCATCATTGGCTTCAACCACCAACTCGATTTTCTCATCAATACCCCTATTTTTAATGTTATCCTGAATATCATTTTTCTTGAGTATGGTGTTTATTGTTGACAAGATATGTGAAGCTTCACTGTTTATGATTTTATTGAAAGATTCATGTGTTTTATAGAAATTATAATCACGGTTTACTGGTAGTGCATTAGAATTCCTAGTTGCTTCTACAATTGCCTTAAAACCATACTAAAAAAATAATTTAATACACATGTGCACAATATAACCTCAAGAATTAGTTCATAACTAACACATTATGTGTCAACATACCTTCCTAAATTCTTCTAGAGTTTTAAATTCAACTATTTTTGAGCTTGCTTCGCTGCACTTTGTATCAACTTTTTCTTCGGACATCTTATTAATCTTCCAAACTTAGATCTGCGAATAACCAAATGAAATTTTGGTTAGGTAAGAAAAACAAAAAAAAAATGTCAGAATAATGATAGTATTGTTCACTAGATGGCAGGTCATAACAAACTCGCAACTTTTAAAGGAATGGAAAAGTTCCAACGAAAATTGATGTAAATATTATGTGGCGGTGGCAATCGCAAGTCCGACAACCGAAATACCGTCAAATTCCCACTTTTGAAATCCCGACTGTATCGAAATCCCGACTTTATCAAAAATGTCTTCAATAACATTTTTAAATTATTCCGGAGCGTAGTCACCAGTAGTCACTCTTTAATTGTTATTAATAATAAATAACAACAATTAATAATCTAATTGTATTTGATATTATTTCATAATGTTAAGGTTTATTATGAATAATTCAATAAAATCAAATAAATTAATAATAATTTATTGTTATTAATAATAAAAGTGTAGCACGAGGTGACTACGTTTCGAAATAATTTAAAAATGTTATTGTAGAAATTTCCGATATAGTCGGGATTTTAATACAGTCGGGATTATGGTTGTCGAGATTTTGATATAATCGGGATTTCGAACGTCAGGATTTCGATAGACGGTATTTCGGTTGTCGGGCTTGCGATATAGACCCATATAAGTTAAAATATTCTAAATCTTAATGGTTATACATTTTGCGTGATGTTTTACTATTATTTTAATCGTTACTTTCAAATCAAATATTATAAATTACATAATTATTACATTTTTCAATCTTAGAATTTTCAAATTAAATTTAACATATACAACTTCAAAATAATATATTACAAAAAACTATGAATATGCACTGTATATGAGAGAAAAATGTAGGCGTATTAAAAGGAGTATTAAATAATGTTTGTGTTCGTTTTCAGGGCGAAAGAAAATGTCTGCAACAAATGAAATATTTGAATTATTCACAGCAATAGCAATGGGCGTGTTATCTGCACTATTTTTAAGTGCTTTCGTGATTTTAGTTTTCGTTTGTAAGCGTACTAAATTCTTCAATCTACATTTATACTTAAAAGGAAAGAAATTAGTAAAACGGTATGCCAATATGTAAATTGATTGCGAACAATCAACAATATTTACGATCTTCTTTTTAGTCCCATTTCCGATTTAATGATGATTGAGCCTGACGATGTCATTTTTTATAAGAATAATGACAAACATTTTGAGAAATCTGAAATGGAGATCGACACTGTTTGCTTCAATGAAAACTTCGATTATATATTCAGAGACCAGCAATGGCTGGATGACGTTTCTGGACTGATCCCGCATTGCTTAGCTATCCTAAAATGTTGCAGGTCACTGACAGAAAGATTGACTGCACTTGCCATGGGTATTATTAATACCAGTGGGTTTGGACTCAAAGAAATTGTCACTGTAAAAATTTAAAGTTTAAAAATATAATAAAAGTAAACATTATTTACTTCAGTGCGCAAAGAAAATTTCGCTTAGAGTCGACGAGATGGTTCAAAGCATGTATCCTCCATTGAATCCTCAATTATTAGAAGCTAGAGCTACTGCCTTGATGTTAGCTGTAACTCACTTAGCTCTCATTGCGCAATACGAGTGCAGAAGCAAGAAGATTGCAATGGATTGGATTGAAAGGTCAATGAAAGAAATAGAAGGTCACATTGAGGTTTGTTTATATTGAGAATAATAATATGGTTTAAATGTTACTTTCATTTTCACTAGGTTATAAAAGAAGCATCAAACAATAAATCAATGACGAATGGATACAGTTCATCAGTAATAGCATAAACATATCAAACAAATAAAAAAAGATTTAAATATTTAATTTCTGATACATTTTTAACTGTGTAAACAATTCAATATTGTGCTTTTTAATTGTTATAATCTGTGCTCTCAAATCTTCAATATTATCTTGCTCTTCTTGGTCCCTTCTCTTAATCCATGATTCTCTGACACATCTAGTATCATTCTGCAAGGTGGACACAACTGTATCATTCAAATCAGTTTCCAAACTCCTCTCCAAACTGTTTATCACAATATTTGGCTTGTGGTTTTGACAAAACATCTCCTCACTGGTAAGGACAAACTTCAAATTGCTGGGTACACTTTTCAATTCAATTTTCCTTAAAATTTGCCTGCTCTTCAGTTCCCAAATAAATATATTAAGATCCTCTGATGCAGAGGCCAATCTGTTATTGAATAAATTAGTTTCTAAGCATGTCACTTTTCCTTTATGTCCAACAAAATTTAATGTGCTTTCTTCCACGTGATGTTCTAATGATCTTGGTGATGAAGTCAAATCAAACATGGAAATTAAACCTTCCTGATTTCCAACAAATGCATTGAAAAATGGTGCATCAAAGCATAGTGCTGTTAGGGCAGAGTTAAAGATGAGTGTTAACAGTAACTCACCATCACTCAACTGATATAATCTTAATGTTTGGTCACTTGAAACTGTTGCAAAACGAGATTTGAATGAAAACTTTCCAATATGTAGATCATGAATAGGGAGAGCATGATCCATCCTTTTATATAAAGGATCAACTTGACCTAATTCACTTTGGGCCTTATGTTTGTATTTAATATTAATTAAATCCAATATATTGTATGTAACAATTAATCCATCCTCTCCAGTTACAACTAAATAGCCTCCACTATTTGAAAATTGTATGCATGTTATTGGTTGATAGTGGATCTGCTGCACTGATAGTAGTTTACCTGAGCACAACTCCCATATATATAATTTGGACATTATACCAACAGCCAGATAAGTATTTCTTGGACATACTGCCAGAGCATTTACAGGCTCTGGTGTTACTAGCCTCACATTCTTCAAGGGCTCTTGATTATTCAAAGGCCATATGTGAAGCAAAGGTTTGGTATGTTCTGCTGTGATTAAGAAATCATTTCCCAATAGGCACATGGACTTCTTTGGAACACTGCCTCCATTTTTGTATACTTGCAATACATTTCCATTGCTGTAATCCCAGAAACAACAAGAAACTTGTTGAGAGTTCTGCAGCTGTGACGTTAATAATAATTCCTTGGCCATTATTCTAAAATATATAAATGTTTATATATAAGTATAATAATTAATCATACATACAATATATTAACTGATATTAACACTTACTAACACCAACTAACACTTTCCCAAAGCATGAAACATATAGGTTAAGTAAATGTTATTTAAATCCAACCTATATATACACTGCGGTCAACTGCGGTATTGATGGAACCAATAAACAGATAAGCAGCAGCTCTATGCAACACAATGTAACCCAATGACTATTCTAAAATAGCTGTCACAGGTGGTACTCCTTAAGTCCGCAGCAGTTTTACCTACTAAAAACAAAATTATATATTACTTATGCAACTAAACACACATATTATAGTGTAAATATATTATATACTATATTTAATTATAAATATATCATTTTTCTTATTGGAATTTTATGCAATATTTTTTTCCGATATCCTGTTCTTTTTTAGTACTATTCTATTTTGTCGCTGTTTTGTTTTGTCCTGTTCTCTTGTAAGACGTTCTGTTTAAAACTGTCCTGATATGTCATGTTCTGTTCTGGTGAGTTCTGTTTGGTCTGGTCACCCGTATGTATATATCGGCCGTTATTTTTGAAACCGGTATAAATCCATTTGGAGCTAAAAAAAAAACGTTTAGTTTCTTTGACAATTTTAATAATTATTATTGCATAATGAAATTTAACAGTAATATTTTTAAAACAATTCAAACGCAAACCACTTTCTAAATAAATAAACAATAAAAATAGATAAAAATGTTTTTATTTAAGCAAAATCAGTTATTGTTGGATTTTCCCTATGTCTCAACAGACTTCGGATGAGGAAGGATTTTTTTGATAAATGTTGCTAAACTCACAACTTCAAAGATGTCTCACGTCCATATACTCCATCCTCATAGATTGTTATTGTTGTGGGGGCCCCAGTAAATAAATAAGTGAATAAACAAATAAATTCTTTAATTTTTTCATACAAGGAAGGAACATATGTATAGAAGAAATATAATATAATAATATATTAATATATAAGAGAAACAAAATTAATTGAACTTTATTTTCCTTGCTTTAATTTCAGCAAATTTATCTATTATCTCACAACTAGCATTGCTTATCTGAAAGCAACGCTAGGTAGGATAGTCTTTCTTGCGTCATTGTGGATCTTAAATAGTTTTTTTCTTATTTTAAGTTTTGTAAAACTACGTTCGGTCTCAGCAGTGGTTATCGGAATTGTTAATAAAATTCTTAAGATTATGCTTAAATTGGGAAATTCATTTCCTGTTTGGTGTATTTTTAAGGCATTCTAATGGTGACATATGCCTTCACAGAAAATGTTATAGAACATTGCTAAATTGTTATATTATATAAGAAGCCAAATAAGTTATTATGTTTCTCTAGCTGTTTAAATCTCTCCTGAAATGAAATTATACCTTGGCCTACTAATTGTAAAAAGTATTTTCCATAAAAGTTAATTTCAGAATCGATAACTTGCGCTTTCTTTTTCTAATTCTATTAGAAAAAGTTTTGAAGGAATATTATATTTTTCACAAAATTTTTTAGCTTCGACTTTTGATTCCGCAAAACCAACATTTCTAAACTGTTTCAAAAAGTTTTCCAAGCCCATCAAAAGAGAAACTGCTGTCGAAAGATCGGTTTTTGGGTTTTGTAAACTTTTACTAACGGTATTTACGTTCAGCAATATGTCATACCAGATGATAATTGACAGCACAAATTCAAAATTCATTTCGTGTTCGTACAATGATATTGATTCGCTACAAACGGATACTTGTACGTGATTATTTAGAATAACTTGTGGAATATTCAGAACGACGGTTGCACATTAAATCGTATAGTTGCGTTTATTGCATCAAGACTTAACAGCCTTCTGCAGCCCCTAAATATTTGGACAGGATCATAAAACTTAGATAAAGAAACGGTTGTGTTTTTCACAAGGTCAAACCCTTTTCTCCCACGGAGCCCATTTTTAAAATGAACACATTTTTGTATTATATAATTTAGTCTTAGCTAAGGGGTCCAAAGGGGTCGAACTGAGAAGTTGGTCTTACTTGGAGAGTCCAAGGAAGAGCACTTACTTCATAAACACTAACTTAAGAGGAGAATGTAACTCTCAGTTAATAATACCTGAAATCATTAAATTACATGAAGGCCTGGTGCTTGGAGCTTCTATTTGCCTCACTTGGCCAAAGAAATTTTCAAGTGTATCCTGATAAAACGATTTTGTTGGCATATACTTCAAATTCATTTTTCATAAAGCAATAAAATATAGGTTAATGAAGCCATCTAATGTTTTTACAAAAAATTTCACAACTTTGGCCTCATACTACAGTTGCAAATGATCTGATCCCATTGCAACACACAGTTTGCATCAATCTGGTTAATTTATACTGTGCCAAAATTTAAACTATCAAATAATTGATTTAAATAATTGCATAATATTTCTGTATCCTTCAATTCTGATGTAAATCTTCTCCCATTTGGGCAAGATAAGTTACCTTCTATCATTAGTTCCATAATTACTGTATGAAAAACTTCAGACTCAACTTCATCTGTTTTACAATAGGAGTGATCTAAATTAATAAGATTATTAATAGTCAACAACAATACCCATCTCTTTAGATACAACAGCTAATGGTTCGCAATAGGAGTTATCTAAATTAATTCTTATTTCTTCAGGCTGAAGTTCATCTGGTTTACAATAGGAGTGATCTAAATTATGAAAATAGTTCACAATTATAGTGTTACTATCATGAACAATACCAATTTGTTCAACCTCTGCTACTTCGAACAAATTTTATGTGGACATTGGAAAATTGTATTGTAAGAAACAAGTTCTTCTGTAATTTTTAAGGAAATGAAGATTACAAACCCTATTATTTCTCTTTATACTTAGATTATCCCCATTTTTCAAAGAATTATTCATTGTAGCAGCTAGTCAATGTCATGCTAGGCATAAAACACTAAATAAACACATAGTATATAGTACAAACAAACGAAAGGAGCATATAAACAAGCAAATAAAATACACACACATACATATATATATACTTTTATTATCAAAAAGTAAACATTTGAAACAATTCCGAATTCGGATAAAAAAAACTTCTTCTCTCTTATAATAAAACACGCCTATACCAACTGTTTTCTCGTAAAAAAAAACAATTTTGCCGTTTCCTGTGAACAGTGAATGCAGTGAATCCCCCTGGTCTTTAGTTCACTTTTGTTGGTATTGAGAATTATAGTCAATTATAGTTTGTGTTTTTTTTTATACTATTACTAACTGATTCTGATCTAAGATTCTAACCCAAAAATGACAGGAACGTGTATTGTATGCAGAAATTCCATTTCTGAAAATGCTGGCATTTGTATTAATGAATCAAATAAAACGGTACATTCTGGTAAAGATTTATTGGCGTTTCTAATTAATCTTTTAAATGAAATAAAGGAGCACTTGTACAACAATCTTATATGCACTTTATGCTTGGAAACTATAAATGAATTAGATAAAGTTGTTGAGAGATCTAGGGAACTTACTACCATTATATTGGAATTGTGGAAATCTCATGAAGTGGATATAAGTGAGAAGAGTAAAGATGTAAATGTTTTACAATATGATATTACGGATGGAAATATTGAAGTAAAACTTGAAACTGCAGATAAAGACATTGAATTTGCTCAAATAAAACCTGAAATTGAAGGGAGATTACATGAAGAAATTATAGTACCGTTTAAACCAATATGTAAAAATGGAGCACCTACACAAACATACATTTGTGATGTATGTGGCAAGCTGTTTAAACAGAAGAAATTTTGGAAGATTCATATGGATTTGCATGATGGTTCAAAAGCACACTTTTGTGAAATTTGTAATAAATCTTTTACACAAAAAATATCTTTGATGAGACATATGCCATTGCATACAGGTGCATATTATTTATTAATGAATTTTAATTTTGTTAATTAACTTTGAGATTGTTTTAGATGATTATCCACACCAATGTGAAATGTGTGGGAAACGTTTTAAGCATCATACATCTATGGGCATTCATAAACTCACTCATACTGGATACAAGAACTACAAATGTATGTTTTGTGAGGCAGCATTCATGTCAAGCTCACACTTAAAACGTCATATTAAGGTTCATACCGGAGAAAAAAAGTTCATGTGTAGTGTTTGTGGGAAAAAGTTTGCTGAAAGATATAATTTAGTATCACATGAGAAAATACATCTTAAGCAGCTTCCACTTTGAACAAGAATATATTTATTAATTAAACAATTTACAAAGACTGTCTTTGTTCAGTCTGAATAGTTGCCAATTTTCAGTATCTGATAAATTAACAGCTCCTAAACTCTTGTAAAATTCAATCGCTGGATTCCAAGATAGTACATGAAAATCTAACCTACTACTTGTCTCATAAGCAAGTTTTGCAATGGTTAAGATTAGTTTCTTTCCAATTCCTTGTTTTCTGTATTTATCTTTTACATATAAATCTTCTAGGAATATCGATTTTCCAATCCATGTTGAATAACATATATAATAGAGAGTATAGCCTATGATTTTGTTATTCACTTCTGCTACGTAACAAGTGAACACTGGGTTCTCAGAAAATCCATCAGTTTCCAATGTTTTGGCAGTAACTTTTACTTGGTCAGCCATATTTTCAAATACAGCTAGTTCCTTGAAATTTAATTTATCAAATATTTTACATTATTTTTGTAAGTCTTCTCACCTTTATCATTTCAAAAACATATTTCATAT
The DNA here is from genome assembly GCF_001412225.1 of Nicrophorus vespilloides. NCBI lineage: Eukaryota > Metazoa > Arthropoda > Insecta > Coleoptera > Silphidae > Nicrophorus > Nicrophorus vespilloides. The sequence goes on from NW_017095532.1 coordinate 93,730, forward strand.
CTGTTTTTTCGGCCTTTCTAATTGTTAGGTGCTTTGCGATGTCCATTTTCACGGTGTTCTTACGAATGTCAATTGGAATCTGTTATCAGTTATAATCATGAGCTCAAGGGCGAACTATTTCAATAATAATTTATTCGATTGTTATATCTATTATTATTATTATTATATGTGTATTAATGTTTTTATTAAAATTTAATTCATACAATTTTTTTTTTGTCAATTTCAAAACGAATCTTCATGAATGTTTTACCACCCGTCAAAATATTGGATTTTATATTTACTATTCCTCTAATTATGCAACTTGTTTAGCATACATTTATTTGAATCTAATATCTTCTTCTTCCTTCCACCACCCTTCTCATTAGCTTGTGTCGCGCACAATTTCGTGTTTCCGCCGCGTGCTCAGTAGCACTCAGCAACCATCAGCAACTCAGTAGGAACTAAATGTGACATATAACATAGGGTGGTAATTAAACAATTTCTAAACCGGGATTCTGCGGTTCTGTACACTTGGACTAGGTTGAGTCTCGGAGAGGATGATAGTGTGCTTGTACAATGTCCATCTACAATGTAGATGGACCGCATCCAGATAGACAAATCTGATATCATATATCATTTTAAACTCTGCTAATAGTCGTGATACAGGCGACTAAATCTTGAAAAGTTATATGAAAACAATATTGCCTCTTACTTCATCAATGTTTAAAAAAAGAATGATAAAATTAACTTGTATATATAGAACTTAAATATAGAAAATAACTTCAAGAGATGAAACACTTGTTTAAATTGTTTATATCAATTGCAAAAACATTTATACCATATACATACGGATTTTATTGTTATAAATTAATATCGTCAGTATTACAATCTGAAATTTGTTCTAGCCCCCTGAAAATTGTTTGAAAAAAAATTGGTTTTCTATGTTTATGCAAATTGATTATACTGCTAATACTGATAGTAATTAAAGTATCTGAAATTAATTTAACTATACAAAATTATAATATATTCATAAGGGTATTGTAAATTAATTCGACTTTTTATTATTCAATTATTTTTATTTAGTTTCTATAAAGAAAAAAAAATGCAATGAAAATACATAATATAAATGTATTAGTCTATTTTTTTTTTACTAGTCACTCCTTTCACATGATAACACTTACAAAACTTAAGAAATAAAAATGAAGTGCTGGTTTTGAGCATGAATCAATTTAAATACATGTATATATGTAATTATTAAAAAAAAAACTTGCTTATGTTTGTTTCTTTGATAATAAATCCACAGAGCTATAAAAACGTAACTTATATGCATAATATAAAATAATATTAGTATACATTATGGTATACATTAAACAGTATACATGTGTAATCAGTTCATAGCGGAAGCAAGAGATATAAACTCTTTTTTAAGGGGATAATTCTTGCTGATGCATTGGATCGTATCCACAGCTGCTTGCATCATATGGAGAACTTTCATAAGCAGAGCCCATGGAGTATCCCATTGAATCTTGTCTTGGTGCTGGTGACATCATGGGTGTTGGAGTTCCACTATAGGGAGATGCTCCAGCTGCTTTCTTTGCTGCATACAAATTGGCTTCCTCTTGTGCTTTCCCAATATTCTTCTTATACCTAATGCGCTTATTACCAAACCAATTGCAGATTTGACTTACAGTGATTGCACATTTTCTTGCCAACTCCTCTTTAGCCTCCTCACTTGGATATGGATTAGACAGATGAGAATAGAAATATTCATTCAATATTTCAGATGCTTGTTTACTGAAATTTCTTCTCTTCCTTCTGGCATCTAAGAATCTAGATCTGAGAATCATAACTGCTTCACATGATGACTGTTTGAGTTGCATTTGAATTGAGCTAAATTTCTTGTGAATTATTTGTACCATTCTCTCAATTTCTTTTGGAGTAATGGGACGAGTACGAGATTGTTCCCTGAGCAAGTTCATAACATGTGTGGTGAATTCATTACAGGCTTGTTCATATTTTTCCAGCTCTTGGTTATAAATTTGCCTAATTTGTGCAAGTTTGGCTCGGTAATCTGAGTGCTCAATTGCATTGTCTGGTTGTCCAGCTTGAGCTGCAGCAGAACCAGAAGCTGCTGCTCCAGCACCACCTCCTTTTTCAGGACCTGCTACACCTTCAGCAATCAGCATATTGTCCAACCTCATCAACTGTGGATCTGGGGGTTCTTCTTCCTGAGTATTACGCAATGAAAGAACAGTTTTTTCTTTAATCTCACAGAGAACTGAAAACAAAGCTGGTTTCATTCGATGACAATTGAGGGTGTGCTTCCTGGCTTGGGCTTCATCAAGACTTTGATCAGTGATATTCATTATTTGTTGCAGAATTTCTCCAATGTCTTGTTTGCGGGACTCGGACTCACCACCCGCAGCGTCGCCTGGATTGATGCCGTAGGGTTGCGAAGGCAACAAACCGGCTCCTCCATGACCCATCATCCTTCCTGGGTCATCCATTGTAGGATTTTCACCAACAAATTTCACTAGATTTAATTATTTTTTTGAGATTCACTTCCAATTACACGATTACGAATATTTAAAACGCATCTGGATAATACGCCGTCGTATGTTACTTGCGCTTCCAACTTATGGATTGTTTGGGATGGATTGTTATGAAGATAAAGACCCGTAGACGCAGACTCAACCACGCATAGATTAGCATGAAGTACACCGCAAATTTTATGTATTTTCAGATACACATTGTATAACAAATTTGCACTATTCATTCGTATTTATTGCATCTAGTCCATCTAATTAAGGCAGCGATACTAGTAACGCATTATAATTAAGAAAACAAATTCAAATTAAATTCATTAAATGGCGATTTGATCCTGCTAACATAAACTGTTTAAATAATTTATAATTAAACTGTTCATTATTTAAATTATTAAAGTATATTTTATTGGAAAACTAATCAAATGTCTAAAGAAATACAATCAAATACAATATAAAAGGCATTTCATTATTCTGTTTATATGCAACTTCAGGTCATAGAGACTACATTGTTCAGTGCAGTGATTCAGTGATATAAAATTATGTATTACTTTTCACAACACTATTAGCATATAATTATAAAATATTTCACAAATTAAAATTTGTGATCCACTGTTTACAAGCTACTATTTTAAGTGTGATGTAAGATGTATCAGATAATACGTAGAAATATAATGAAAAACTTTACCAAATATACATGTTGGATATTTCGATGTGTAAATTGTTTAAAGTTTAGGTATAAATGAAAAAAATATATCTTTTCCGCAATTTGTTGTTCTGAAATAATTGATTTTTAATATAATTATTTTTATTTACAATTTAACACTATAAAATCTACAGAAACTCAACTGCATCAATCTATATTATTTTTTACAGTAATTGTAATTAAATTTGGATAAAAGCAGTTTATTTTCAAGACAATATTTTTGTATTGGCTAAAAAGGAACTTTCCTCTTGGAAGCGCTTAACGCTGTCCTGAAAAAAAAGTACGAAAAGCCTAGAACAGTCTCTAGAATATTATACTTTTCAATAGAAAAATATATATAAAATTAGTATTCTTGAGAAGTTGAAAAGTAGGACTATAATTGTAAAATGAGTTTTTCTTCTTTGAGGAAAGTGGCGGTTAACTTTTCTCACTTAGTCTATGCATAGCACAATATCACCAGTATGCGTCGTGTGATGAAAAGGGAATTATAATACAACAAAGAGCTAGAGATTTTTTTTAACAATATTCAAACTGAGACTCTGAGGTTTAGTACAGAAAAATAAATTAATAAACCTTATGTTTTATCTCCTTGTCAATGAAGTAAAAAGTTTACTGTCTAAAGCAATTTTTTTAAATGAAGAATATAATTTTATAAATAATTTGAAAAATGTGTGTTGCATTTGGAACATTTATTATAATAATACTATTTGCTAATAAATCTAAATTTAGATAAAACTTTAAAAATATGAATAATAATTGAATAATGTTGAAACATAACGGCTTCGTCTGTAAGATCAAGTATTAAACAGGAAAGTTCTATGATAGATAAACCTGAGTTGTGCAAATTGCATGGAAATTGAAAGAATGGTTAAAATAATTTATTAAAAATTTAGCTCTATACAGATGCAACTTAAACAGTACACATTCGAAAAAGGTATAATTCAGATCTAGATATTTGCATACCAGGAAAAAAACGGAAGGAAAGGAATTTCAACAAATATTCATCCAAATATTTGAAGGTATATTTTCATTTTCATCTATCACATCCAGGTCCGAAACCAAATAACCTGTTGTCCTCGCACTGTTCCTTAGACTGTTCCTACCAGTAACATAAATTAGGTTACAATTGTCGAAAAATTTATTTTTATAACATTAAATGTGGTAAATTCTAAATAATAAATTTAATTATAAAAAAATTGACAATCTATATTGTTTTTTTTTTCTACAATTTTGTTCATATTTTTTGTGAATGTTGTGCTAGAAGATGCTTTTTTATTGTTATTCAGGTTTGTAATTGGATTGAAGTTAACATTCTGCATAGAATGCACCACAAGATTTTATGGCATTATTGTTTATTGTCAACGTTAGATAATTCCGCAGTAATTAAAAATAACGATCTTATTAATAGATTTTTATTACCATATGAGTCATTTCGTTTATTTAATTTGAACAAAAACAATGTATATTTTCCTTTTTTATGTGTTCTTTGAATGTTTAAATTGAATAAACGATATTTTTTTCAACGTTGAAAGAAGTATTTTGATACCATAGCCGTACTTCAATTTAATCCACTTTACCTAAAGAGGAGAGGTTTCTGTATGTTGTAAAATGTCTAAAAGTAGATAATTAAAATAATATTATAGATTTATTATATAAAAATCAAATCAAATAAAAAAAATCAGTTTTTAGAATACCTCGGAAATTTACATAAAAAAACACCAAAGACCGTTAAACGTGGATTTCTCTGATACATAATACATTCTATTAACAATAGCAATAATAATGGTTCCACATAACAAAACATCAAAAAAATAGATTTATCTTAAAAAATAATATAAAAAATTCTTCATATAGCATTTATTAAATTCATTAGTTTACTTTCTAAGTATACCCTGAACATATCCAAACGAAACATATATTAGAGTTTAATACGTATTAATTTTAGAAAGACTATAACACGTATTATATAATAAAGATTTAGATTTAATTTCGACCTCTATTCACGACATTTATCCTGTCGATATTCACATGGATAAGTTGTTTAAGTGCTTGTTCATGCATTGCGTTTCTTTGTAGATTTTTTACGGGCAGATGCCTTTGTGCACCTTTTTGATTGTTTAGGCAATTCTGCAGACATTATAGGCGGTGATGGATTTTTTTTAGATGGTGTAGTTTCAACGAATTTCTTTGCTGCGAATATTTTGGCTTCTTGTTGAGCATTTTTAATTTCTATTTTAGATTTATTCCGTTTGTTGCCGAACCAGTTAGAAATCTGATTAACTGTTATGCTGCATTTAGCAGCCAAGTCAGCTTTGTCATCTTCGCTAGGATATGGATCAGAGTAGTGAGAATAAAAATATTCGTTCAAAATTTGGGATGCCAGAGTGTTGCGCATTTTTCTTCTGTTGTCCAAAGATCTAGTTCTGAGGATCATAATTGAATCACATGTATCCTGGTTGAGCTGCATATGCACCGAGTTAAATTTATTGTTAGCGGTGTTAATAATTATCTCAATTTCCTGATAGGTGACAGGGCGTGCCAGCAACTGTTGCTTGAGATGACTCAAAATGTAAATGGTCAATTCGTTGCAGATTTCTTCATACTTGTCCACTTCTTGATGGTAGATTTCGCGAATCTGAGTTAGTTTTGCTCTGTAATTAGAATAATTAAATTTATTGTAAGTTTGACCAGCTTGAGGAGCTGTAGAAGTGGAAGCAATATCATCCATCTTCCAATTTGTTTCATCCATCTTTAATAGGATTTCTGCGATTTCTGAAACCGATGTAGTATATTGAAATTTGTGTAAAGTCAGTTAAATATAATGCAGTATATACATTAATAGACTCACGTCAGTAAACCTGAACCGAACCTGTGCAGCAACTGGCATCAATGTATTATTTTGATCAATGTCCTGCAGTGCAACCTGAAGTACAACGCGAATTATTCAAATTATAAAACGAAAAATCAATAATATACATCGTCAGAACATTATAAATTAGATGGGATGAGATTATCTTTATAATAAGTACGAATATTATATCGATCGCATTGTGAGAGCAATGTTATCAATAGCGAAAATAGTTCGCTTCACAAATTTTCAGAATTTATTCTAATTTCATTTATTTATATATTTATTAAATGCTACATATTGTTATTTTATAAAAAAAAATGAATAAAGTATTTAGAAGGGGCGAAATGTCAGTCTCAAGATCAATAATAACTCGATGCAATGGCTCATCCGCCTTTTTTTATTTCATCTTTGTAATGCAATAATGTACAGTGGAACCTCGCTTAATGAGTTTAATCCGTTCCAAAATTTATTGGGTCACTATACGAGTAGTGAAACATATTCAAAAATACACATAATATGTGTACACAAGTTTAAAAAATGATGAAGCAGGCTCGCAATCTACGACTTCTCATCGTTACTCGTTATGCGAAACGTCGCTCGTTAAGCGAGTCATTTTTCTTACAATTCATTTTGCTCGTTAAGCGAAATACTCGTTAATCGAATTTATTTTTGTTATTATGTTTGTTTATATGTTGAAAATTTGTTGCAATAAATATTATGATTAAGCCATCTGAATTACTTAATTTCTAATTTTTTTGATGTTATATTCTCCTTTTTGTGCAACTATTTTGCCCCAAACTTCATTTAATCATTAGTTATTTATTTCTAAGAATTATCAATGCTTTAATTGTGTTTTTAATAATATAATTTTTCCAAAAAATATTAAGTACCATTTATTGCGACGTAGTTAGACGTAGATAATATGTTTTAAATGATGCTATTACTTCCTGATCCGATGGTTGAATCAGGGAAATATGTTTGCTGAAAAAATAAACATAACAACACAACATTGCTAAATGGGACTTCTAATTACGGACTTCGTTATATCGAAACTTCTTTATTTGGTGAAATTTCTTTTAGCTGATGTATATGACAAAGAATGGTTCAAAGGAATATTTGTTATTTATAAAGAGTTACTATTTTGTTTATTCATTGTTTATACTCTCACTTTTTCTCAAACAATAAAACTTCTTTTTTATAATCATTTATAGCAGTGCATCACTTATAGTAGTTTTTTCAATAAGAATGTGAAATGTTTATCAATTGTACAAGTGTACATTTTGAAACTTCGAAAAATGTTATTAATATTCGAGTCATTGATATTTTATTGTTTCCAGTGTCTCAGTTTGATATTTTAAGTATTCTTAGATTTGTTTAAATTCTATGAAATATTTTTACATTGTTATGAATTTATTTTCTATCTCCCATTTATAATCTATTATTTTTATATTATATTAATATAAAGGTGGTATAAGTCCACTTCTGAAAAAATGAGTTAATGTTTATTGCTCATTTGTTCTGGGGCACATTCATATGGGATGTTATCCCATATTAAAACGAAATGTGTAGGATGAATCTAAAAATACAGTGGAACCTTGCTTAACGAGCACCTCGCATTTCGCTTAAAGAGCAAAATAAATTGGTTGAAAAATGACTCGCTTAACGAGCGACGTTTCGAATAACGAGTGACGAGAAGAAGAGAAGTCCCGGATTTCGCACCTCCTACATCATTTTTAAAACTTGTGTACACATATTATGTGTATTTTTTAATATATTGACCATCTACTATCTTTGTCATTTTTTTAAAGCAGACTATACTTTTAATTTTAATGAAAATTTTAATGAAAAAAAAGAACAATCATTAGCAAATGTGGAATTTCTTTTCAATATTCAAACGCAGCAGTCGCCAACCGGTGGTCCTCGAGAGAATTTTGATTGATATTTGAAATAATGAAGTGAAATGTTCATAACTTACAAATAAGTTATTAAAATATAATGTGTCTGTCATTTTTTTACTTCTCGCTTACTCGCCTTATTTTGTTTTGTGGCAACTAAAATTCCAATACTAAATTTCTTGGTAGTTAACTTTTTTTCATTTTGCAGATACAGATATAAGTGATCATCAACTAGCGTCATTCACACAGAAATGCATATAAATATTATTATGCGGATGGAAAGGCTACGGTCAATAGAAATTTATAATAAACTATTTGTTTAAATTTATTAAACTTTTTATAATTTCCCGGAAATTCTCATGATTTTTGTGAAATAAATTTTAAATTTCCCAGGAACAAAAAGGAATCCAAGAAATATGAACCTGTAAGAAATCTTTCAAATATTGTTTTCTACTAGGTGTAACAAATCTATTACTTTGGTCTCACAAAAAACATAGTATTACTATATACAATAATTATTATTACATTGTGACATCGATTTTATCATAAGGTGTGATTGCCATAAGGTGCTAATATAATTAGGAACCTTGTGATGTCTACAATATTCGAGAATTTTTTAAAGAATTTTGGTGAGAATACTTGAAGCTGAAAGTTTAGTTTGATTTTGAATCGATTTAAAAATATTGGCAAACGTTAATCAATTTGTGTTATGTTTTTAACACTATAAAACTGTTAAATTTTATATTGCAATAATAATTATTAAAATTGTTAAAGAAAATATACGTTTTTTCATGTCCTAGTGGACTTACACCACTTTCCATAATAATATATTTTTTAAAATAAAAAAAGAGGAAATTAAGTCCATATTTTTATAAAAAATTTAAATATAAAAAAAATAAAATGTAGAAATGTAAATATATGAATAATCAACTTTATTATGAATTAATTTATATTAAAAAGAAAATATAAATAACCAAGTGAAAAATGTAAGTATTTACTTAACATAACTGAAAATTAAAAATATGTTAAACTTATTTCTTTTTTACCGTTAGCATAATGAAGTATTAATGGTAAAAAGGTGGTATGTATTTTATACAATGCATTTTAAACAATGGAAACATAATAATATTGCTGAGATGTTTGGTCTTCCTGGTTTTTCAAATAAGAAAATTACTTTAAATGGAGCATTTTCTTCCACAGTGATTTTGTAATAAATGTTGTGCCGTTCATCTCTTTTAAATATCATCCAGCATATTTTCAGCCATTTTACAATTTCTCCGTCCGTTTTTTTTTTCCTGTTTAATATTGCCTCTTCTAGACATTTGGTTCAAAAAAAAAACTCTTGTTTCATTTCATACAAAATGAAGCTATACTTTTTCAGCAATTCTTTATTATATTATAATAGTCTTGAGAAGTATATAATTGATCTTTTTTCCTTACTACTATTTTCAAAACTCCAAAATCTCTGACGTTTGGAAGAAACCCGAAAATAGAAATTTGTGGTCAATAATATTTATGTTATTGTCAGCTGATTAAACAATTCTTAACTACATCAGTACGAGCTGAATATTTAGATTTTGTCCGGTATGCTATAATGTGGTATTGGGTTGTAACATTCTGAATATGTTTCAAGCAGCAAGATTCTACTCCCTCCGCACCTCGCGATGCTACAGTTTCTTCCCACGCATACATATGAACTTTGTTGTCATGAAAATTATGAAAACCTTCATTAAGAACATACATATTTCGCTTATAATATACAACAGAAACTGATAATTTGGGATATGGAAGGATCAAACGAAAAAGCGAAATATTCATCTGAGTACTTTAATGCTAAGTTTTGATCTTCTTTTAAAAATTTTCTAACCAGTTCTGCATTACTTAAATGGATGCTATGTTCTTCCATTAGGCTGCTTTTTTCATCAAAGTCGGATGTAGCTTTAAACAAATCACATTTTTGGGATCTTTGGGCTCGCTGAGAAATGTTGTATTGATCACTTCACACTTTTCAACATACAAGTTGTACATTTTTCTTATGTTCAATTCAGAACTCAAGTATTTTCTGTCTGGATTATGATAACGCGCGTAATGACATTCATAGTATGTGATCTTTTAAGGCATCCACTGCAAGATCCTTTCATTTTTCCATGTAAGTCATTTTCTAATACCTTCGATTTGAGTAGTCTTTCTATAGATATTTCAAATGTTCCTATAACGAAGTTTTAACATACTACAAGGCTTTCCTTTTTCAATTTTATCAAGTATGTATAAATATAATATCTGGCTGATCATTTAAAATTTCTACGTCGTCTTCTTTTTACTTTCGATGAGTAGGCACACAAGAATATATTTTGTTTTTTAAATTCCCCTATTTAAAAAAATAAATAATACATAATTTCTTTGCAGGAATAATATTTCCGGTTTTTGTATAATATTTTTCGCCTCTATTTCTTTTAACATTTCTAGTCATTATATTCATAATATAATCGAAAATTAATAACATCTTCTTAGTCAGTGGTTGAATCAGTTAATTCCAAATTTCTATTTGTTTGTGTTTATATAATAATGCGACTAAGAGACGCCTTGGATGTCTCTAGTTCGTTAATACACTATATTAATAATAACAATTATAATAATAATGGTTGGACACAACAATATTATTTATTTCTCTGCATTCAAATTGCCAGTATAATTGAGGTAATAAAAATAATTGCTGTATTTTAGGAAAAAAAAAATTAGGAAAATTGTTCTTCCCATTTCTTTTCAAAAAAAAATAAAAAAATTCAAACAGAAATGATAATATAAATTCCCTTTTGATAATAATTGGCTTTTAGCACTAAATATAATTATAGCTCTATACAAAAATGTTTTTGAAACGGACATATTTATTTTCTCTCCAAAATTAACGGTTTAAATCGTTTTATATTATTATTACGTGCATCGTAAAATTTATTATATTATATGCCAAAATTACGTGATATTTGTATCAAAACACATTTCTCCTCTAATAAATAACAAATAAGATTCTTTGGATTATGGCATTTATTGCCAACCCTAGACTGCAACAAGGAAAATAAACCGACGAACGCATGCTGAAAAGGTTTGATGATTTATAAGACCGTAGTCGTTTTTCTCAAATTCAAAACCGTCGGTTTGGGCGTGAGGTCCTTGATGGTTATGGGCACCATTTTCTTTTAATGAAAGTAAGAATTCACTCTGTTTCTTTGTTCTGCTCTCCTCAATAGCAAAAACATTTCTTCTTTCCTCTATTCATGGCACATCATCATCTCTCTTCACGGACTCTCCCGAAGCCCACAACAGCCTTCCTTCACGGTTGAATCTCGACACTTCTCAACGCTTACTTTATAAAGATATTAATGCTATCAAATTATATATTTTTTAGTTCGACATAGTATTTAGAAAAATAGTTTCTGATATATTATACAATTATAAAAAAAAATATAAATTTACGCTTTCCAAAGATCTAAAATAAGTTTTTCAATCATCTTTAATATTGAATGCTTAAAGTAGCATAAATTGTGCAGCAGAATTCTTGTTATAAGTACAAGGAAGAAGATATTGCAATTGAAACTTATGTGCATTCTTACGATCGTATGAAAACAGAAAACATGTTATAACTCCTGTTATTTATTTAATTTACTCGTCGAGCGGGTATTTATGCAATAATTAAAAATAATCAAAGAAATTATTTTGTCAATTAGTTGAACAAACTATTATTAACGAGTTTTATAGTTATTTATATTTAATGAGAAATATTTATATTAATCTAAGTTGTTTATTAATAGCATTCGAGTGAGATATACAGAGTGACGCGAATTGCGGATATTTTGTCGGTGCCACAGACTTAATGAAACAATTTATGAGCACAATTAACGCGCATCCGGGACCATCACTCTGTACTGAAGGCTTCAGAATTTGTTCCATTATGAACAACAACAGTTTTCATCCTTTTTCATACTAATAGAAATAAGATGATACCAGTTGAAGCCATAACATTTTAGCTAATCACCTGTTATCGATGTTAAGAGTGAGGATAACCCGGTGCTTAAAATCAGATTTCAAGGGTTTTATTAGTGTTGTTGTTTTTCAACAGTGTTTATCCTTCTTTACTGCAGTCCATTAACCAATTGAGTTGTTTGGCGTAAACACAGAAAAAATAAAATTGAAGGAGGAACAGTGACGTGTCAACCTTCGACCCCGTGAGCTCGGTAATCTCTTTCTTTCTAAGCCGTTGCAGGCCATAAAGTATGTGACCTTTGCATTGGTTAGATCGGTAACGGACCACTCCAGAACAGTATCAGTTAGTTGGTTGATCAGTGAAGAAGGGAAGGTTTCGTCTGTTAAAATTTAGTGATCGAAGGTGAATGATAATCGGGCAGTTGCGTGGATAATTTAAAGCACTCCTGAAGCACCAGGAGAGTTTTCAGGATGAAGATCTGGATCACCTATCTTTGTAGCGCACTAATCGTGTCTGCAATTTCAGCGAAATACAGTAAGTACAAATTGCAAGAACCGATGAACTTAGATTAGATCTATTATAAAATAAGACAGCTCTTGAATTTCACTGAAAGTCTGTGAATTTGCTTTCGAGAAACTTTTCTCCCGCCTCAGGCTGCCTGTATCCGGTTTATTTTTTATTTGATAAACCGTTTACGCAATTTGTTGCATGGCGTATTACATATTGATTAGATAACATTTTCTCTAAGACGCACAGTTCGAAAAGCATTTAATGTAAGAAAACTTCGATGCACTTAATCATTCACGCATAAACAAATTAAACTTTTTGATTCAGTTAAAATATACATCTTCAAAACTTAATACAACAATTTTAAATTGTCGCTAGCTATTTTTAGAGCATATTATATTATCTTATAAATAGTGCAAAAAAAAGAATAATATTTTTTTTGTCCATAACATAAATTAAATATATAATAAATATAAAAAATACTATATAAATAAATAAAAATATATTATAAACAATTCTATATAATTAAGTAAATACATTTAGACAAGGAGCTAAAGACCTCAATATTAGATGTAAATATAGAAATTATTAGATATTTATATATTCAAATTTATAATTTATTTTACTTGTAAAAGAAATATAAAATGTTAAGAGGCAACAAATTATTATTTAGTAGCATGTAAGTGATGCTGAAACTATGAATTCTGAAGATAATTATTAGTTAAAGAATAAAAAAACTTAAAATATTGTTCTTTTATATGTCAAAAATAAATTACTGAATATAGATTGAGTTTAATAGAATTTTCATAAATTTGGGAAGGAAGAAGAAGAACAAACTACAGAGATTTGAATGAGCTTAATGTTTCAATTTTGTGTAATTCAGTACAAAATCAAAATCTGGTCATTTCAGTTACATCTACTATTTTATAATTTCTTCTGTAAATGTATATCTTTTTTCTGTTTTGACTATGTAAAAAAAATAGTACAACATAAATACAATTTGTACAGAAATATAGGAAAAATTCTAGATTTTTATTGTAATGCTTAATTTCAGATCCACTAAGAGATCCTTCAAAATGCGGTAATCCAACATGCGATGGTAAGTGTTCAACAAATTAATTCTAGATACCAACTATTTTTTTACTTTAATTTTTAGAAGAAAAAGATGCAAGCGAAAAGTTTCGTTACATGGTTGGAACTCAACACAAGTACAAATATTTCGTGCAGGCAAACACTCTTTTCCAAGGAACTAGCAAAAACGAGTCAAAATTGTACATCGAAGCCACCGTTCAATTAGAGTTTCTAACAAAGTGTGATGGCCTTCTCAAGGTGTCAGATGTCAGGTTGAGAGACGAGGCCATCGTCGATGCACCAAGAGTCGAGCAAAATGAGAATGAATACGAATTCGAGGATGAAGAAATGGAATCCGGTTTGCACGAAAACAGCAATATGTTTTCTGAAAGCTTGTCCGAATTTCCACTGCGTTTCGAATTCCAAGACGGAATGATCTCAGAAGTCTGCTCATATGACGAAGAGAAACAATGGGTGATGAATTTTAAGAAGGGTCTTCTCTCCATGATGCACAACACCATGAGACGCTTTGACTTGGATTACGAAACTGACGAGGAAGATATTCGAGGAAAATGTCAGACTTCTTACAAGATCCTGGGCACAAATGAGACTAGCTTAATTGTAGAGAAAACGAAGAACCTTAATACGTGCATTGGAAGGTCCAAATTTCATTCAATGGTGCAGTCGACCCCTTACAATTTTAAAGTGGTAAATATGATTACAGTAATATTTATTAATAATAAATTAGTTTAATCACTATATACAAATAATATAGACTTTCAAATAAATAATAATAAATTATTTACAGAATAACCAAGAACAAGGCAGTTTACTTCGTTCGCGTAGTCGATGTGAATTATCAATTGATCATCACATTTACAATGAGATAAACTGCGAGGAAACTCACGTATTCGAACCATTCGCTAATAAAGCTTCTGGTGCAACCACAATTCTGAGACAAAGATTGCTATTGCTTAGCGAGGAACCAGAGACGGTAGATGATCAGCCAGATATCGAGAGCAGGTTTTCACTGATTTATGATCACGTTCCTACCCCAAAGCCGACATCAAAGGAATTGAAGACATCAAGAGATCTGATCAAAAAATTGTGTCAGCTGAGCACGGAAGATGTGGATATGGTATTTTCGGATTTATTCACAAAGTTTATTCATACTTCGAGGATTTTATCATATCCCGCCATTTCGGCTCTCTACGGTCATTCAGCTACACTATGTCCCACGGGAAAGTAAGTAAACTGTAAGTTATGATGTGAATAGACTTGAAATCATATTTATTTATTTCTTAGGAAACATCTTCTAGAAGCACTGCCTTACCTAGGTAGCAATGCCGCAGTTTCACTCATGACGGATGTGATTTTGAAGGGAGGCTTGCCGGAAGAAACCGTTCGTGAGTGGATTGTGCATATAGCGCTTATACCAAGACCGGACGCCTCCATGATGAATTCCGTTTCCGAATTGCTGCAGAGCAGAGATGATCCATCTACCGTGCTGGGAATTGCGGCAATTACTTACACCTACTGCAAACAGAACGAGAATTGCCGTAACGACGAAAATGTCGATTCGATTATACAGAAATTCGAAGAACGTATCACGGAAATTTACAACGATCGTCGGTCGGATCGCGTAACGGAGGAAACGGTATATCAAAAATTAACCAGAATAAATGATTACAATTCTAATTGAATTGATGATTACAGATACTTGTAACGCTCAAGGCAATCGCCAACATCGGCGTAACCAGCGAACAGTTCAATGAGAAACTTAGGGATATGATTGAAGATGACACCTTGCAGATCTCTATAAGGGTTGCAGCCATCGATGCACATAGGCGCTTTGATTGCGAGTCATCTCGCTCGTACTTTGAGCAAATATTTCGCAACGAAGTTGAAGATGTCGAAGTGAGAATCGCATCGTATTTGCAAGTAATGCGGTGTCCTACTTATTTGGTCATGAGAACAATTAAACATACTTTGGAACATGAAGAAGTAAACCAAGGTATAAGATTATTGAAAATTTTCACTATCATTATAATATGCGGACATTTGTTTCAGTTGGATCATTTGTTTGGTCACATTTACATAATTTGTTGAAATCATCGATTCCGAGTCGAGTTGAGATCCAGGGCATGCTTTCCGATGACGACTTGAGCAAAAAGTTCAGCAGTGACATGCGTAAATTTTCGCATAATTTCGAAGGGTCCGTTTTCTTCGAAGACTACAACGTTGGTATGTTATACAATCGATACTTAATATATATTATGATTTATCCAATATGTTTTCTTTAGGTGCAAATTATGAAAGCAACGTCATATTCTCTCCATCATCTTATGTGCCGAAATCTGCAATGCTCAATTTGACTGTGGACTTGTTTGGGGAATCAGTTAATATGTTTGAGGTAAGTTGTTACCATTTTTAAAGTCAGTGTCCGGTTTCATAGAAGCTTGAATCAAATAATCTATTAATATTTAGTACAAATACTAACATAAACTAACTTTTGATAGTAGTGAAGATATTTAAAAAATAATATAATTAAATATTATTTTCTCAAATATTTGATTATTGTATAACAATAGTGTTCATTGACTCTTTGCAGCAATTCAGTTATATTTTATATTTTCGTATATTACTGATTTCACTGAATTAATATGTCATGAATTATTTTATTTGTTAATACAAAGGAAGTACTAAAAATACTATTTTGAAAATTTACACATGTTTAATAATTATTATTAAACTAATCCAACTAATAAACTAATCCAACTTTTATTATTTATTATTATATAGCAATACCAAATAATATTTCAATAAAGTGTTTAACTGGTTGATTTGTCTTAGGTATACGGTAGAATGGAAGGATTCGAGCACTATTTGGAATCGGTTTTTGGAGCAAAAGGACCGTTAAGCACTAAAAAATTCAGAGATCATCTGCCCATTCCAATTCCAAATATGAGATGGGCTCGAGACATTTCGGACGACGAGCAATTAAAATCTGAAATTGATACAGTGCAGACCGCAAATCAGAAAAATCATGATGAACCGAAGGTATCCCTAGGCATGAAATTATTCGGAAACGAGATCAAGTACGCGACTTTCAATGGTGACGAAGAGATAAAGCAGGCACTCGCCGACCTCAACCCTGCTGATCATTTGAAACGAATTCTTTCCGGAAAAGTATGTGCATTAATATTAATTGCATTCATCTTATTAAATCACGTAATTGCAGGAAATTAATTATAGCAATTCCGCAATGTTCCTGGACAGCAGTTATGTCGTATCCAGTGGAGCTGGGTTACCAGTAACTTTGAACGCTATTGGAACGACATCGATTAGCATGCAGCTGAGAGGATCGCTGAAAGCTAACAATTTTATAAAGACGAAAGAATTGGAACTTGTAGGTAACGTGAAGCCCAGCATCGTTGTGGATATCGTGGGCAGCATGTCGTTGGACGCGTATTATGCTACGACGGGAATCAAATTGAAAACAAGCATGTACACATCTAGTGCAGTCGAAGGGCACGTCAAAATTAAAGGTGCCAAGCTAGTGAGCATTAAATTCGGCATTCCCAAAAGAAACATAGATATTTTTGCTGCAAAGTGAGTACAATTTATGTTCAAACCATTTCAGGTTTTCTTACAATTTTGATTTTCTGCTTATAGATCTGAATTATATGTAATGAAAGGTAGCGAAGAGATACAGCAGGAAGGACAAAAAGAAGCGTATGTGACAGAGTCCGCTTGCTCTTGGCCAGCAGTAGAGAAAACCGTGGGTTTACAGATGTGCGTCGACTATCATTTCTCTAACGTGACACAAGTAAATAACGCCTCGTACTTTATATTGGCTGGGCCGGCCGGCTTCAGGTTGTCTTTGCAAAAGACTGATCCAACTGCGACCACTTACTTGCTAGAATACAAATGGGTAGAGAAGTCCACCGGAAGCTATGCCAGCATTACATTCGATACTCCAGGCTCAAGTGCGCGACGTGTGCTCTCTGCCAATCTAACCATCGACAGTGTAAGTCGCAATTTGACAGTCCAATTTCAGTCTACGGAAGGCACAGCTTTAGCACGAGGTAGATACAAGAACACGGAGATGGAGAAGTACTTGCAATTCGCATTAGATATTAACGAGGAGACCAATTTCGATATGCTAGTATCTCTGGAAAAGCAAGAAATTCGAAATGGATTCATGTTCCACCCCAGGTGTTACTTGGCAATTAAAGACGATCGGATTGCAGACCTCGAAGGTTTGTCAATAAACTTGTAATCAAACAGTATAATTTAATAATTATTCTATTCACCAGGTACAGTCAAACAAATCACAAAGTCAGGAATTTCACAGTACGACGTGGATCTGAAATTTAAAACAAAAAGATTGAATTCTAAACTCTATGGATACATCTCTAGAGATGACGCGTCTGTCAGCAGCACGTTAAAGTTCACCTACAAATTTCAAAATACCAAGGAACACATTGTCCTCACCGATTTCTCGCTATCCAATCGTTCGACAAAGAACATATTCGTTTTACACGGAGATGCAAAGGTCACAGCTTCCGCATATCCAAACTACAACTTCAACTCCACGTTCAGCCTGCAGAGGTCCGGCGGTCACATCGAATCCAAATTTATAATAAACTCCAGTCCACATTTGCTATCAAACTTGAACGATGATCCTGAAATGCTCACTGTGCAGATGTTCTTATCATACAGGACTCTAACAAATGGAACTCGATTTAAGGTATCCGGCGCTGTAAGCAGACTTTCTACCGAGCTTGATGTTAAGGGACAACTATCTTATGATGTGATTGGATACAGTACAAATGCGATGGCACTCGTTCGGTACAACAAGGGCAAAGACATCGTAATTACCGTTTATTGGCATCATCCGCGGCAAACCTTAGAGACAATTGATGGTCGGTTGAATGTCACAATACCTGGTTTCGTACCGATGGTCCTGGAAGGAAAATTAAAGGAAAAAAATTCTGGAGATTATGCGGTAAATAATCAAGTATCAACATATGAACCAAATTCTCATATTTTATGTATATTAATTGTAGATTGACCTAAGTTGTACTTGGTTCAGCGGACACAGTATGTCATCTACAGGATTATACCAAGATAGAAGCACTCCATTAGCAGCCAATCATCATCTGAAGTTGGTCGTTCGATCGCCAAGCTTCAAGGACATAAATGCAATTTGTCATTTTTACCGAAATAATACCGAAATTATGATAGATATAAAGGTTTGAAAGTTAAAATAGTCTCATTGGAATAATGTTCACACCTACTCTCTTATTTTTTTAGGCTGATCAGCAAGATGAACAATACGCTTTATATTGGAAACACGTTCAGAACTCAAAGAACGAAATATTTTCAATTGGAAGAGTAATGTATAAATCAAAACTTTACTCAATTACCAGTTCAGTATCTTTGAAAGAGAAACGACAAATAAGACTGGAAGTACACATTGATCAGTAAGTTAAAATGGTATGTTTTAATATTGAAATAATATTAATGTTATAACTATGAACAGGATTCGAGATATATACCTATCGATGTGGATTGATAACAAGGAGGCTCGCAAAGAGGCCGGTTTAGAATTGAAGTGGGATGCTAATCGTGATCCGAACCAGAAGCTTGCTGTCACAGTTTATTACGCGTATTTAAAACCGTACAACTACGAAGCTAACTTTTACATTTCGTATCCAGGGCGAAATATAAGGGGTCAATATCTTTTCGTCATAAATGAGAATCACTTTTTAACTTTGGCGCAAGTGGCTTGGACTCCAGACGATGCATTCTCTGTAAGTTTCGAAGTCAACTATAAAAATGGTGCAGAGACTATGATAATGGTTCAGACTGAACTTCTGACGCCCTTCGATGACTGGAAAAGGACTTCTCTAAGCGGAGGGTGAGTTGCATATTTACAATCTATAATTTATAAAATGCGATTAATATTTTCGTTTTCTGTAGGTATTTACATAGCGAAAATAGTTATCGGTTGAACGGAAGCATGCATTGGCAGCAGAACCAGCATATTTCCATCGATCTTTTTGCCGATTATTTTGCTAAGGATTCGGTACTCCGGTGTGAATTTACAGGCTCCCTTGATAGTACCGTCCGGGATATATCTTCGCTTAGTGCAAGCGTGAAACACAGTCAAAACACTACGAAAGTGGATTCAGAACTATACTTGATGGTGAGTGTATAGGCAATGAAAAGTTTCTTTCTTTTCTATAATAAGAGTATTTGCTTTTCTTTTTTCTGCAGTATCAACCGAAAGAAAAGATAGCGCTCACCAGTTCTTGGGAAATTTTGCAAGACTCGCATATGAAAAATCTAACAGGTGTCGTCACACTTGTGAGTCCGTTCAAAGGATTCAATAAAGGACTCCTCGTAAGCAAGTTGTTAGTCACGAATTCAAGAACGTTACGAGGCGTAGCCAATTTAGATTTGGATCACAGAGAGTTTACAGTGAGCGTGGACGGTAGGAACTATACACACATTGAAAGATTATCAACATTTTGCTAATCATTTAACAATTTTCAGGTAATTTCCAACGGCTAACCAAAAACATGCTCGTGTTTAATATTACTACACCCATTGATAAATTCAAGAACATACATGGTCGCATTGGTTTATCTGAAGAGAATAGGTATTTGGTCGCGATGGTCGATTATCCATCGGGAAAGACCGGCGTGGAGATTCGTTTCCAAGTGGTTTCCTTTTCCGATCTTGATATGAAATTTAATTTAGCAACGCCCATTGAATTTCTACAGGAAGTCTTAATCGTAGCTAAATTAAAACCGGAAATGGTAATTTTAAAATAAAATTTACTCATATTTCTGATATTTATATTATATGTTTTCAGGCTGACTTCCGAATTGGATGGAATTCTTTGGTTGCTGGATTTTCAGGTGTTTGGCACTATACTGATATCATGAATTTCGAATACGCTTACAAAATTTTCACTCCAATCGATGGTTTCAAAGAAAACGGCATCGTTGCTAAACTTATATATAAGGAAGGTCTAGACATGGAACTTTCAACTAAGTTTGCTCAAAATAAGGTATGTTTCTGCTCTTCTATATGTTTTGAAACAATTTAAATCATTTATTAAATTTCAGTTGGGAATGATTATTCTTGGAAAACCGAAACCGAAAATACTGAAGGAATTAGGAATAAAAACTCAAGCGATATATAAAAAGAAACTGAATGTGTTTTCCGGATTTCTAGTTAAGCAAAAAACAGACAAAGTCGATGATGGTGAACATGAAGAAGATCCAATTAACTGGAGCGGATACATTGAATTGAATACATTAATATATCCGACTATGACTGCTGAAATCGACATCGATCAAAAGGGCACTGTGTACGACGTCGGGGCTACTTTAAAATTACCCGCTGGAAAAGCCGAGTTCAGGGATGAATTCGATTATATTGTATGATTATATTATTTATTGAAAGTTAGATATAATTTATTGTTAATTTTGATTATTTGTTTAAAAGGATCTTCTTAATATGAGAAACAAATTCAACCTGGTCACGCCTTACCCATGGTTCAAGGAAATAACATCTAATTACGAGTTAAAGATATCCATGGATAGGGAGTACCTAGTTTCCCTTGATCTAGATTATCTGAATGGTACGCGATGGATAAAGGTAGGCAATTCCTTAAATATAAACAAATTTGCTATTTTAAATTAATATATTGTCTGTTTCCATTATAATAGATGGGTACTCTTGCGCATTACATTAGAC
The DNA here is from genome assembly GCF_001412225.1 of Nicrophorus vespilloides. Classification (NCBI taxonomy): domain Eukaryota; kingdom Metazoa; phylum Arthropoda; class Insecta; order Coleoptera; family Silphidae; genus Nicrophorus; species Nicrophorus vespilloides. The sequence goes on from NW_017095532.1 coordinate 115,037, forward strand.
CAGCCGATCAAGAAGATGATACCGTTTATAATATAACTTTCCATGTGCACACACCATTCAAAACTCTCCCTTTGTTGGATATAAATGGAGCTCTAGCCTTAGACGATAATACCTACCATACTAACTTTTCCATGGTTACAAATAGCAGTGACATTGCCTTTGTCGGAGACTTGGAGGTAACGTTTAAATAGTTATTTATTAAAACCTTTATTTGTCTATTGGGAAAACAAAATTTTGTCCAGAAACAGACTTTCGAGAACCGAGTTTCTACTATACAAATAAATAATATATATTACTTTTTTATAACATTACTATTTTAAATATTTTTTTAAAATTTTAGTTGGATGACGGTTCGGTGGAAATGGAAATTACAAGTCACGCGATAACTCCGGTTCTGTTATTCCCAGCGTCGAAATTGTTTTTGAAAAAATACAACTCGAGTGATGAAAATCGTATTGAATGTCAATATCTGATGGTGACCAATAGGACAAACAAAGTAAGTTTAACTAACTAACTAAATAATTTCTTCAATTGTTATGTTTTTATGTTATTTGTAGTTTAATTTGGTTGCGGTATGGAATTACAAGACAAAAACGGATCTTCGAGTTTATGTTAACATGGAAACACCGTTCAAAGGTTTAGAGAAGACTGAAGCAGCAATCGAGTTACATGCGAAAGACAGTAGAAACGTATTAGCTCGAGCCAAACTTGTACTCTTCCCAATTGATTTAAAAGCAAATGCAACTATTCGCGATAACGATCTGCGCTCAATCATGTTTGTTGATTTTAGTGGAAGCAGGTTAGTTTTATAAATTTTATAGTTTTGCGATTAAATTTAAAAAATAATATTTTTATTTTAATCTTATTATTATTATTTACGTTACAGACACGTAATGACACTCAATGGGACAACTAGAGATGTTGGAAAAGGCAATCGGGAGCTTACAGGAGTGATGGCTATCGACGACAAAAAGCATAATATTACTGCACTTTTGGGCATTGAAAACGAACTACCAAGTAGCTTACAATTGAAAATGACACCACACAATGGAGGTTCGCCTCTCACCCTTGACTATAAACTGGTTTCTGGTACAGAAAGCTACATCATGACATCGTCTTTAAAACAAGCTAGCAATTTCATGACCTTCAAAGGAAAAGCGACTGTGCGACGAGAATATGACTGGGACATGCACTTAGAAGTAATATTGATGAATGAATTATATAATATAGTAACTAATGCATTTTTATATTTATAGATAGAGACATCGCATCAAAGATATAAGACATTTATAATTAACTCTAAAGCTGCTTCGAGCGTGTCTAACAAGAGTATTGCAATTGATGCCAAAACGCCATTCGAACGTTTAGAAAATATTCAAATGGGAATTTCCTTTGCGTAAGTAACACAAATTTCTTAATACCAAATCATTAACTAAATGAATATTAAAATTTCCAGACAATTACCAGAAGAGAGAGAGGCGCGTGGTTTCTACGTTTTAGGAGATACCAATGCCAGATTATGTACTAGGTGGACTTGGCTGCTATTCGAAAATATGAACGTGAAATTGATGGGCAATTACAAAAGAGCCAAAGAAGAAAGAACTGCAGCAATAAATGCTTTCTATGTGAATCCAAATAAAACCTTTAGTTCTGTCCGAGTTGGCGGCAACGTAGACATTAATAATATATGGATGTAAGTATACAATGTAATTACGAACTTATTCTAAATCTGATCTAAATGTAAATGCTTTAGAATGGCAGGAAATTTGACGTTCGGTCGTCCGGGACCGAATAAAGTAGACTTAATAGCAAACATGCAGTTGCCAAAGCCAAGTTCAGAATTGCATACTGTGACTGGAAAATTCTACCGTTCCAAAGATTTGTCCGATATTGAGTATCTTGCTAAATATAATACCTTGAAGTCTGCCAAAAACTTCGGATCCTCGGGCCACGTAAGGATTAGTTCCACATTGTTACTATATAAATATATCTATAATTTTTGCATTTAGCTGAGATATCAAAATGAAAAGAATATGAATGCTGATGTATTGATGGAATATTATGATAAAAACGTTCATAATTACGTAGATATCCGAGAAAAAGATGATATGGTCCACCTCATTTACAAATTAAGAACTCCTAAATTTCAACAAGAAGCTTTAATTATGAAAGCTACCTATATCAAATTGATGAATTATCACAACGTTACGTAAGTGATTGCATATTTAATAGAATTATTGATTTATTGGTATATTTTTAGTGGCGAGTTATTTTATCCTGGAAATACATCGGTAGCAAATGGTAATTTAAATTTCAAGGAGTTCGCTAACATGAATGGATTTGTAAATGTATCTACGCCTATTGAAGGTTTAAACTATACCGGAGTAAACTTTAATACGGAAACCAACCCGTAAGTATAATTATTTATTGCAAGAGGTAGTGGCTATTATTTCTTTTTCGGTCCAAAGGTCCACATACAATCGTTATGTTAATGTATTCTGGCCCACTAATAATGCACTCCTCGATTCTAAATGCATTACCACAGAAGTTGATGGTTCCGCTTTAAGCTATCGAACAGAAGGATTGTTGCTCTTGGAGGTTCCACTTGCTACACGACATATAGCTAAAGTAGATTATGAGTACAATGTGAGTGTAATAATATAAACATACAATGGAATTTATTTATATGATTGTTACTGTAGAAAAAGCCACTGAATAGTACTGGTCAAGCGACGGCAGTCTACAACAAGGATCCAATATTTGAGGCAATCTACAATTGTTTGTCAAAATCTAAAGCCGGCTTTGATAAGGATACTGTCCATGTAGAAGTGCAAAATAAATGGTTACCTGTCGGTGCCGACTACATCCATTCCTTCGAATACAATTCACCGGGAGACGGAACAAACATGCCGACTATGGTATGCACAACCATTTTAACTTTAAAATTATTAGTTTTTTTTAAATTACATTTATGTTACAGGATGAGAAGCATATAAACGTATATCAACTGAATAACAGGAGTGCACTTGACGTTACTGGTGATTTGCATATACACACCAGAAGTTCTGGACAGGAGATAACAGTCATCGCTATACATTCTAATCGTACTGTAAAATTGATTACAAACTATGATATCCTTGAACAAAAATTTAAACAAAATTCCCGTATGGAGCTTGGACCTACTGCATGGATAGCATACGAACTGGACATATTGAACAAAACTAATGTAAGACTAATAACTAGTTTTATTAGAATATCACAGATGATAATTGATTTTAAATATTAATTACTTTGGATTTAAAAGAATATTTTATAAAAATGCAATGTTTAGTATTAAATGAAACATTTATATCATATAGGATGCGTCTTCAGAAGCTCAAGAAATACAGATGAACCTGTCGTATCCGCGACGAAACTTCACGGCCGTAGGATCGTACAACCTCAGCGAAAACGCTCTGTCTTCAGAAATGGCTTTAGCTTGGGATAAAGAAGTTAAAACAGTTCAAGCAGGTTTTGACTGGACGCGGGACACCATTCATCCGAATCGTCAAACCGTTCTCCTTGGACTTAAACACCCTTCATTCGAAAAGGTAAGAAACGAAAATTAAAGAGAAGCAAGAGTGATTAACTATTTATTACTTTTATAGAATATTACTATATTTGGTGAATATGCGAAAACGGATCGCGTTTTGGCCGATGTGAAAATGTCGATTGACTATTCGCTAGATCCAGAAAAGATGGTGAAGCTCTCGGCATACGTTGCAAACAATGCTAACCAAAGCATGCCCTGGAATTACACTTATCGCTTGTGGACAGATCATAGAGCGACCAATTTGAATCTAAACGTGCAAGGAGGAATCTTTCATCGCCCTCGCTGGTACTACTCAAGAAATTTAGTCGACTACAAACGTACTTACTTGCCAGTTCAGTCAGGTGAAGGCAGTGTCAGATTAGATTTAGACCAACACGAATTGGAACTTAAGGTGATTCTAGCAATAACAACAAAACCTTTTTTAAAGTAATTGTAATAATAAAAAATATTTTATATATATTTTTAGAGGAAAACACTACACGAATTGTCTTATTTATGGGCTAAATATGCAGGAAAATTCCCTCTTTACACTGCGAATATGTCGGCCATTCACGGTGAAGATATTGATGCTGCTGGTTCATTCTATCTTAATATAAAAGAAAAGTTACTTCTATTTGAAGTTAATAAAACCGCAGGTAAAATAATATTTATATAAAATACTCTGTTGCAATTTGTTTAAAAACTATTCGATTTACAGATGCCAGTCAGAGTCTTCACATGCACGGATACATTCCAGATGCGCGAAGCGCCTACTTCGATATATGGCGAAATTTCGAAGATATACGCATATCTGATGTCTCTTACTTTTTGTTAATGAATCACTCGAGATTACTGGTGTCCAGTTTGCAATGGCGTCCGGAACTGAAACAAGACTTAAAGGTAAATTTTAAAAAAAAGTGGTTTAATAGACTTTCTAATTGTTATCACTATTCAGGATGGAATTCGTGAAGTCAGTGTTGGAATGTATAATTACACAATGGAGAGAAGTGAGTATTGGAGACAATACATTCGATCGGAAACGGGACTTGCCATCAGCGGTATTTGGGAGGACTGTAAACCGCACATCCAATATTTCTTAAATGATGTTAAGTATGTATATACTTATTATTCAATAATTATGTTTATTCATATTGTGTATTTGTTTTATGTTCATAGGGATTTGGTAGTTATCGAAGAAGATTTGGAAGAGTTGAAAGTATTTTTGAATAATTCGTATAACGCGAACGAATTTTACATTAAGGATATTACGAATTTTATGACATACGTGATCGATGAACTATCGATTAGGTCACATATCGAGTCGTTGCCGGCTATAGTGAATGAAATTTGGGATGTTATGGGTGAATCTGGAAAGAAAATACAGAAAGGAATCGTGTGGGTCATAGAAAAGGTATTTATCGATTATTGATAAGGAAATAGTTAATTTTAATATTAATGTCTTTATAGATTAAGGGTTATTACAAGAATGCAGCAGAATTTGTCAATGGAATTTTCCAAGGAGACTCGCTCGGACACTTCTCTGAAGCTCTAAAAGAATTAGTTGAAAAGTACGATACGTTTATTAAAGACATGCATGTTGCGTTCATACGCTACATGGAGCAATTGTGGAAACAAACGCACAAAATGATTCTAGACAATTGGCACAAAACGTTGGTTGCTATCGAACCAACGTTTATCAAGATGATCCATTATTTAGAGACAATTGCTTGGAACGCAAGTAAAGAATTTTTAGGTGAGTTATTTCAGCTTTTTTGATTTAAAAACAAACAACTGACAAATCTTAATCGATTGTTACAGACTTTATTTATATTCGTAAAAGCGAGATAATCGAGAACCCTTACTACGGTATGATTTCGAACTTGACCCATGACATGGGCATCTTCTATAAGGAAATGACGGGCAACGATACAATTGGTGCAACTTACAAGTACACAAAGGTCGCTTGGAAGTTCGTCAAAGAAAAATATTTTAAACTCGTACCGTTTGGCCAGGAATTGCAGGATATTATTGATGAAATCACCAACGAAGTCTCAGAATTGAAGAACATGCCATCTATTCGTTATGTTCTGGATCGATACAATAAAATTGAAGAACGCGTCACATGGTTTTACGATTATTTTGATATAGAAGGCAAAGTTCATCGACTCATAACTCTAATCCACCTAAAAGTGACCGACATGAAGCAGACCGCCTTGCAAGCGGAGAATAAGTTAGTACATCTAATTGCAAATTAAAAATGCGATTCAATCATTAATTTTAACATTTTTTTCAATTAGATACCGCGAAGCAAAGACGAAATTTATTTTCGAACCGGCGGAAGGAATTATGCACTTGGAGCAAAAGTTACCAATGTCGTGGCATGCTTTCAACGAAACACCGAACTTTGAAGAAATACCCGAGTATAAGACCTTCGCAGACTTGCAAGGTTACTTCACAACTTCCAAGATGACATTCTCTAATTTCTATCATGATTACAAACCATTCATCGATCCTTCAGATTGGTTACCACCCTTCAAAGGTAATTTAAATTGTATCAACATTTGTGCAATCAACGGATCTCATGAACTCAATCATTTTTAGCTCAAGCCATGTTGGTCGGTTCTCAATATTACGTAACATTCGATCGACAAGTTTACAACTTCGATGGGGATTGCACGTACCTTTTAGCGTCTGACTTCTTGGATAGAAACTTCTCCATTGCTGTTTCATATAAAAACAACAAAAAAGTAAAAACCAATGAGTTGTTAGTGGTCGTACATGACACCGTTATCCGCATTGATACATTCGCTAACGTGAGTTAATTTATCTTTGTTTAAAAAATATGAAAATATATATTTATTATCTGTCTATACAGAATATTCAAATCGGCAATGATAAGGCAACAACACGTTTACCATACCAGATTGGAGATACGTCATTGTATCAGGAAGCGGAGATCTTTAAGCTTGAAAGCAAAATGGGTTTCGAGTTGCAATGCAACATGAAATTTAATGTTTGTGCGTTCGAGGTTTCGGGTTTGTTTAAATTATATTTGCAAAAAAATCGCAATACTGTAACATGTCATTTACAGGATGGTACTTTGGAAAAACTGCCGGTCTTTGGGGAACTATGAACAACGAACCATTCGATGATCTTTCCGCGCCAAATAAAAAGATATTGGATGATGTACAGCAGTTCGGTCAGAGTTGGTCGTTAGATCAAAACTGTCCAACAAAGACAAGAGATCTCGCAGTTTCTTCTGTTGTTCGTAAACAGACGCAATATTTAAGGACCATGTGTTACTCGTTCTTTAACAGTACAGTCTCTCCATTTTCAACTTGCTTCCATAGAGTCGATAATATACCATTCTACGAAATGTGTTTGAAGAGTCACAACGAAGAGGAAGCTTGCTCCTCAGCCATCGCATACATGAAACTTTGTTCTTATATTAATACTCCCCTTAGAATACCAGATGCATGTGTCAAGTAAGTTTTTTGTAAAATTTATGATATCTACACACGTAAAAATATGACACCATATTTTATTTGTATGTTATTTTGTATTGGAAATTTCAAAGCAAATATGTTTATTTGAAATTGCAGATGCAGTATGCTCAATGGAAGTATTGTAGCCGAAGGCGAATTTGTGTCTCTGGATGCTGCCTCAGTTCCGCAATCGGCTGATATTGTTTTCATAATTGAAGCTAAAGACTGCAACAAAGATGTGCGGCAAAGAAAGAAATTGGATGAAATTGTGCAACAATTGAACCGCGAACTAAATGTACACGGAGTCAGAGACAATAGGTAATATAAATACTTTATGATATCATTTTGTAGACTATCATTTATTATGTATTTTCGCAGATATTCAGTGGTACTTTTTGGAGGTGACGGAGTTTATAATAAGCCGAGGAGTGTCGTAATCAACAGCAACGTATTTACCGAGCATCACTTTATCTCATCCTACTTTGATCACATACCAATCGGTAATTAATATTTTTTAGTTGATATTCATCATGTTAACAAAACATTTTATTTAAGGCAATGGCAGTTTGGACATCTACGCGGCAATCTCATACTCTGCAAAATTGATATTCAGACCTGGGGTATCGAAGACCTTTGTTCTATTACCATGCACAAGTTGTCAAGAATCGAATATGAAGGTGAGTGAAATCAAAGACTCAATATTTATCATCAACCCTCGTTGAAATGATAATTACTAAATACATCTTAAAATTTGAACTTAAAGGTTGAATTTCAATTTAAAGAATGAATCTTTATATATTATTATTATAATTTAATTATTTATTTTTAGCTGGATTACGCGATATTGCACCAATTGCTATTGGAAAATGATATAACACTGCACATATTAATGAATGAAGAGTTCCAATTGAAAAAGACACGAGTGAATAAAAACTTGTTCGGTAAGTATTTATCTTTATTAAATTAAATATTTAGATCAACATTAAAGAATAATATAAATATGTTGTAAATAGGATTGGACAGAACTTTGGCATACACAAAGAAAGATGCAGACGAGTTACGGGGTGATGCTACATTAAGAAAATCAGTGCAACTTCCAAAGTCTACTTTAGGATATTGTACTCCACTGGCGCTGGAAACTAATGGTAAGTTTCTAAGTTATGTGAAGTAGAAGATTATTATATAATTGATTTTCAGGTACCGTATTCAGTGGCAAAAAGTTAGAGACAGAAAAGTTAAAGTCGGCAAAGAAAATTGCAACAGTTTTTGCAAAAAGGGTCGCTCGTACTGCTGTCCCGAGCACTTGCAAAACTTGCGAATGCACCGGTCATAATACTGGTGTCTCCTACATGGAGTGCTTACCCTGCACATACCCGACGCCTGTTACAATAGATTATGTATGATATTTTTAATCATTTATTTCATAGTTTTAGTAATGTTTTATATTTTTTTATAGGGTTTCGATGAAGATGAGATGTTATCTATTTTGCAGCCCGGTGAAGATGATTTGTTCGATTACACGGACTGATCAATCATTTCTTATGTACTTCAATGATAATTAGATCGTAAATAACTACTTTAATTTATTCTTTATTTATTTAGTGAACTGTCAAAAGCTATGTGAGCTATGTTTCGATGCGTCTCCTAAGACTAAAATTATTTTACATAAAGCAGTATGGGGTAGACTAAATTGTCACAATAATATTAATCGAAACAAATTGCAAAAACAAGGAAAAGAAATAAATTAAATTAATATAATAATAAAAAAAATTTTTATTAACCTACGTCCTACAAAATATAAACCAATTTTTTTTTTAATATTTTATTAAAAAAATATCGCAGAATATTTATAATACAAATTCACAATATTATCCACTATCGCAAGTTATTTTCTGAAAACTGTGTAATAACAATAACAGCTAATAATAAGACTCAAACATTTGATACATTTAACCCTTTCCGGCCCAAAATACAAAATTGAATTTAGAATTAATGATTCCATTTGGAATCACTGTGCTGGAAAGGGTTAAATTAACATTATAATGATTATATATTATAGTTGCCTATATCACAAAATCCGATACGACGGTAACCCTAGCTAATATTATTACAGAAATTACCGGTATATTTTGATTAAAAAAAATACCGCTAATTTCGTTTTTTATTAGTCGGAAATTGAAAGTGACGTTACACATAAAGATGTTTTACATTAAAATACCGATTAATACACTTTTTTATCATTTTAAAAGGTAATCTGATAAAAAATATTTAATTTACTAAACGACAGATTTGCAGATATTTTGTTTTGTTAACTTATAAACCGAATCAAGTCAAATTGAAACCCGGATAATTGGCGTTTCAATGTATAACTACTTCAAAAATTAATTTAGGAAGGAAATATTTTTTATTTTGGATAACAGAACGACACGGAACAGAATATATTTATTATTATTAATATTATTAACATTATAATTTCTACATTGCTTAAGTGCACATTTTAATTCTCAATAATAATTGGATTTGAGTATTTAAAAAAGTGTTTTGACGGGTAATTAAACTTATTTCGTATTTGTTATTATTAATTAATTCAATTAATTTTACTTTTTTATAAGTAAATGTTTTTTTTAATATTTTATTTTTCTATTAAAAGTTAATAGTTCTTTTGCACACAAAATTTAGAATATTTACTGATTTTTTTTTAAATCAGTAAATATACTAAATTACCATTTGAGTGTGATTTGAAGTATCTCGTTATGTTCTGATTACAATCTATGTTATTAAATATAATTTCTGCTCACTAATAATTGATAAGCGTAATTTGATAGAAGATATGATTCATATTCTATGTTTAATTTACCGAATAAAAGTTGTTATTCAAAATGATTCTATTCGATTTTGATACCAACTAAATAATAATATAACAAACAAATAATCAAATTACATACTCATAGTTAACTAATAGCAATATAAACAATTTGTCTATATCACGAAAATCTGATACGAAAGGTCGTTGGTTCAATTCCGAAAAATCAACAAAAATTTGTGGTGGCCGGAGAGATTTATATCAATAAGTAAATTGATATAAATCTCTTTTATAATTAAAAAAAAAAATTAACTTGTCTATAATAATGGGATGGAAAACAAGAATCCTTTTTAGAGACGTAATACTATAGAGTGAAAATGTTATGAAATATAAGAATAACAAGTCTTAACTTATTAATATCCAAACACACAAAAATGTTGTAAAATGATATTAGAGATATTTCTAAGATTAAATGGGACATTTGTAATAATGTGCGTTACTTCATAGTTTTGTTCCTCCAGTTGCAGAACTGTTAGAAACAGGACTAATCGAGGAACTATATAACTTAAAAACAGCACATAAATAAACTTCACTGTATAAAGGAAAATAAAAACGATTTAGATTTAGTATAAAAAACATAGTGTGTACCAAATTTTTATTTTCTTCAATTAAAATTGAGCAAAGCCGCTCTATGCCAGATATCCTAAGTGGGTGGCTTAAACAGCGAAATCAAAATTCAATTGAATAGTCAAAGAATTTCTAGAAATATAATTTATTTAAAAATATTGGAATTGATGATTTCAATGATTATTAAATGTAATCATGAAAAAAACTTGCCCCCGCTCACAAAATAAAAAATTAGGAAGTCAAAATAACTTTGCAATACCACAAATAGCAAAAATTTTCGAATACCATAAAAAAATTCATCTACCCAAAGATTAAGTATTTTTTATATGATATGGATTCAGACTACTTGAGCAAGCAAAATATTGTAAAGAAGAACTTTTAAACACATTAAAAGGTAAGCACAAACGTTAAACGGACAATACAAAAGAATAGATATTTTTGACCTTTGAACAATAAAAAGAAAAGCCAAAAATATGTGTACGCATTGTTGTGTGACGCTTAAATAAAGTATTATAAAGACTTATACTACAAACCTCAAAAGGGTACCTTCAGATCCAGCGGTAATTAATGCCTGAGATTTCTTGGAAGATTTCTTTGAGCTACACTGAGTCTTCGTTATGTAGACCGAATTCAAAAGATCCCTTTTGAAACTACGATATACTGGTTGAACTTAAACTTTATATATTAGCTCTTTCGGCGACAGTCAAGATTGGCTATTTCCATGTTTTTTTTTTTGCATTTCAGTAAAAAATCTTTCAGAAGTTCCATACTAAAACAGAACAGTCGATCGTAAACAGTTGAAACTGATTGGTTCGAATATGAAGCAAGTCAAATGAAACAAAAAAACTTTATTTTTATAGATCGAGTTGATCGTAATAACTTATTAAATAGAAAAGTCGATCGCGATCAGTTTCTAAGTACAAAAGTCAATCTCAAGAACCAACTAGTTATAAATTGAAGCAAAATCGCAAGCGTTCATTGTACTAAATCTATAACCGATAATAAAATACTAGTTAGATGCATCGCGCGTTAATCTTTAAGAATGCACTTAGATAACAGATAAAGTTTGAAGTACTATTACAGATAAAATGCAAATAAGATATAATATTTTTTAATGCTATATAGGTTGCTATTTTATTTTGGAACTAAAACAAAAGATTATTCATAAATTATAATAAGTTTAAATAGGATTAGGACATACTTCGATTAACGAATATAATGCATTCCACGAAATTACTTCACAAAGCAAAACTTGATTTTCTGAAGTAAGCATACTATGACCAGAATGGGTTCTTCGTGTATTAATGTTTTATTCAATAAACAATATAATTATATACAAAGACAAATCACATTGTAATTAATTAATCCAAAGTTTGCGCTTTTATTTTATTTCATTTAACAATTGCCTATTATTTATTGCATTTAATACTGATCACTTAACAATAACACTTCTTCCTAAATCAGGATCAAACATTTTCAAAGGAAAAGAAAAAAAAAAGGTTTTTAACATTATAAATTAATTAAGACAATTTTGAAATTAATCATTTACAAATTATAAATGATTTTTTTTTTAATTTATAAAAGAAGTTTTGATAATTTTTGCCAGTAATTATAAAACTCATATTTATATACTCTAATCGAGATGTCTTATCGAAATTACATTTGAATTGACAGAAAAAATTACAGGATTTTTTTTATTTGATTCCGAAGATTTATATTATTTTGGTATAATTAATTATATGCAACCAATAAATCAATAAAATCATACTCAATAACCTTGAGATTAACAGTATTATTATAAAATCACAATTTATATTATTTTTCTTGTTGTTCCGCATATTACGAAAATAAGACAACGCATGTCAAGATAGTAAGTACATGGACTATCAATAAAATAGAACTGTTATCAAATAAAGTGATAGGCCTCGTAGTCGATGCTATGTTTGAAAACTTATTGGTTCTGTAAAGTCAAATTATTACATGTAACGAATATTGATTCATGTATTACATTGTTCTGATGTAATAAATTCTATTTTACTAATATAAATAGTAGTTCCAACAAAAATTTCTGTCTTGAAATAATAGTATATTAACAAGTAGACAAATTATATGTTTAAAAAGTTTTTTTATGATCGAGAATACAAACAGTAAAATTTAATCGTTATCAAGAGTATATTTAGAGTATGTCCAAAACATTTATAAAATAATTTCAGTGATAACTAAAAAAATGTGATCGTTGTCCATGTACTTTTTTTATAAACATAATCTGTGTTTTTCTATTACAATTTTTTCTGTGGACGATTGCGCATACGACACTAGTAAGAAAATCAATAGGCATGCGAACTTTGAACCCGAGATTATTCGAAACCTAGAAGCGTACACGACTTGTTTGATAATATAGTTCGCGCATTTGGGTGGTGCTGCGAAGTCGATATTTCAACGATATATTGTGTGATAAACGAGGGAGCTCTTAGTTGCATTCTGCGATAGCACAAAAACAAATCGCGGTTGGTAATCCAAGTGAGCGTTTTAAATTTATAAAATCGAACAGCGACGAAACGTCACCCAGACCACACACTTGCGCCTTTGGCACCTGATCCAAATCTATTATAACAATGGCTACCATTCTGAGAGGGTTCGGTTTGGCCGAGAATTTGGCCATCAAAAACGGCACAAAAGTAAGTAAACTTTAGCTGTAATTAATAATTATTGAATTCGCGTCCAGCTATTCGTTTTCCCGTTACGTTTCGAATGTCACCTTCATTCCCAGATCGATTTTGCAATAGGTTGTATTCCGCAACCTTCGCAAACTGCAATTATATAAGGTCACATAATCTTTTAATAAAACAATTCTTTCAGTCCCGATATTCATTATCCTATTCACCTATATAACTATTTTGAATGACATAACCTACTTTGATATTCAATTGAAATTATATAATTATTTTAATATAGATTTTGGGCTCATTGGGAGGTTCCCAGATTTGGCAACCACAAGTGCAGCAGAAAAGAAATCTCAATGTGCATGAACACATTAGCTACACCCTCCTCAAGGAGGCTGGCATCCAAGTACCAAAGTTTGGTGTTGCTAAATCCAAAGCTGAAGCGAAAGAGATTGCCAAAAGTTTGAATACAAATGATTTGGTGTTGAAAGCACAAGTTTTAGCTGGAGGCAGAGGTAGAGGTCATTTTAAGAAAGGGCTTAGAGGTGGAGTCAAAATGGTTTTCAGGTAAATAAAAAATAATAAACACTTCATAAAATATTGAAATAATATTTCAGTCCAGAGGAGGCTGAAGATCTCTGTGGTAAGATGATTGGAGATTTCTTGATTACCAAGCAAACTGGAGAGAAAGGCAGAATTTGCAATGCTGTTATGGTAGCAGAAAGGAAATTTCCAAGGAAGGAATATTACTTTGCAGTCATGATGGAAAGATCATTCCAAGTATGCATTTGTAGTCACAGTTATTCATATATCAATTTATAATATTTTGTTTATAGGGACCAGTAATTATTGCTTCTTCACAAGGTGGTGTCAATATTGAAGAAGTGGCTGCTGAAAATCCAGATGCCATCACTTATGAACCCATTGACATTATTACAGGCTTGTCAAAGGAACAAGCAGAAAGGGTTGCTACCAAAGTAGGATTAGGAAGTCAAAAGGAAAAAACCACAGAAATGCTATTAAAGATGTATCAACTGTTCTTGAAGAAGGACGCCCTTTTGGTTGAAATAAACCCTTATGCTGAAGAATCTCCAGGCAACTGTAAGTATAGAATCACCATGCAGAAGAAATATTGCTAAGTTGAATGTTTTAGTTTTCGCATTGGATGCCAAATTCCGTTTTGACGATAATGCCGCGTTCCGTCAAAAGGAACTATTCGCGTTGCGCGATTGGACTCAAGAAGACCAAAAGGAAGTGGCTGCCGCGAAATTCGATTTGAATTACATTGCTTTGGATGGTAACATTGGCTGCATGGTGAACGGAGCTGGTCTGGCAATGGCTACCATGGACATCATTTCTTTGCATGGTGGAAGCCCTGCCAACTTCTTGGATGTTGGCGGTGGCGCTACCGCTCAAGCCGTAAAGGAGGCATTCAAAATTATCACAGCTGATCCCAAATGTCATGCCATCCTTGTCAATATTTTCGGTGGTATCATGAGGTTTGTATAGACCAAACAAAATATGAATGATATAGATAAATATTTAAACTTTGAATCTTTCTTAGATGCGATGTCATTGCGGAAGGTATTATCGCCGCTGCCAAGGAATTGTCCATTAAACTACCTATTGTGTGCCGTCTTCAGGGTACCAACGTCGATGATGCTAAAGTGCTTATCGGCAATTCTGGTTTGAAGATTTTACCCGTAGATAATTTGGACGAGGCAGCTAGGTTGGTCGTCAAGTTATCTAAGATTGTTAGCATGGCTAAGGATGCCAAATTGGGTATTAACTTTGAAATGCCTCTATAAGCAATTACGCTATTATCGATTTTTATTTAAAAAGAAAATTTATCAAATTTTTTAAACGAAAAGACAAGAATCTTTTTAGAATTTTTTTTTGCTTTTATGCAATGTTTCTAAATTAATTTATAACGCGCAATAGTATTTCCATCATGCATTATTATGTGTTATTGAAAAATTATTAAATTATAATTTGTACATTATATTTAATTATTTATTAAAACTAAGTTATTCTTACTGGTAAGTGTTTGAGTAATGTTCACTAGAGATTTACTTAATGCAAATAATTGATATAACTGAAAATTAATAAAAAAAATGTTCAAATAATTCAGTTTTCTTTTCAATAAACCAATTCCTCGAAAATATTTTTTGTAACATTCAAAATAACAAGAATTCTAATTATAGGCAACCAATTAATCAGCAAAAGCTAAACAAAACTGAAGTTGTTTTCCTGAACGTCAATATATCTAGGTTAAGTTCCAAAATTAATAAAATTGAACATAACCTTAGTTTGGTGATGTATTTATGATTGTTTGATAGTATTTAATTATTTATATTTTTGAATTTATTGATATAATTTATTATCGGAATGAGGTGATATAACGGAACTCAAAATGATTACTAACATGTGCAACACCAATATTCCACAGCTCTTTAATAATGGAAATCCACTAATAGAAAACACCTACCTCAAAGTAGAAATGGTATAATTCTTATATTCCTTTCAATTATATTGTGATTAGCAAATGTATTATTATTCTAGGTTGATGGCACTACACAACTAATTCAATTAACAAGAGAACAAGGAATAGCTCTTGGCATTGATTTAACCGAGAACATAATGTCTCCAAATGAAATAATACAGGTTGAAAATGTTTGCATAAATCCTATTAAAGAGGAACCTATATATATAAAATCATCAGAATTGAAAACACGTTACAATTGCAAAATCATACAACCAGAAGATCTAAATTTGAAGGTATATATAATAGTCGTATCTTAGTCTCATTTTAATGTTGTTTTTTTGTGACAGCCTAATATTGCAGTTCCACCATTAGTTTCTTTACCTAGAGGGAGACCAAGAAAAAAAGTTGAGGAAAATGTGGAACCAAAACCACTAACAGTCCCTAAAATAGTAAAAACAACTAGAACAAGATCTGGACGAATTACAAGGCCACCTATGCATATGGAGAAGGTATTTTGCATATACAGTAGACTTCTATATAAAGTTAATACAGCGCGTAAAACTTTTTTATATAACGCGATTTTCCTACAAAGCGCAATAGTCATTCCAAATATTATCCATGTTATGCAAGGAAACCGTATTAACCGCGTTTTGTGGGAGTCTAGTGTAAAAATTTAATTTTGATTTTATGTTGATCATTCATTCTAGGATTATGAAAAGATAATTGTAAGTGATGATAGAGGTCTAGGTGAACATAAAGACCTGTCCACAGTAGAATTTGACACTTGTCCACCACCAAAAAAAATTAAAAGAACTACTAAAGAAAATACTACAAATCCAAAAACGTCCAAAGAAGCAAAACGAAAACGTCTTATCCCTGCACAATACAGATGTACATACTGTCACAAGGCGTATTTAGGTAGGAACCGAATAATGCAGCATCTGAATAGGCATCCGGAACATGAAACATTATCGCAATTTAACATGGAAGACAGCGAGACATGGAGCTTCTTGATAGAGTTAGCATTGAAATCGAAAGTGGGTAATAAGGGTACAAAATTCTGTAAAGAAATTCTGAACTTAATTCGGAATGCTCGGATACTCGTTAAGTACTTTTTTAAGCCCGTCAAAGTGCATAGGTCCCAATATTATGTAGATTCATTGCTTGCGTCAATACTAAATATAAAAGAAGGCGATTATAGATTTAGCGAAAGTGAACTGTGCAAAGACGTTTCAATTTTTTCGTTCCTGGAATTATTAGATGATAATTTTGCAGATCACGTTCTCTCCGAAGAACCAAGAGTTAAACCGCTTGAAAAGCATCAAGCAACAAAGGAAACAAGCAGCTGTCATAATATTTTATCATTGGGCGACGAACTGGATTGCAATAAAAAATTGAATGAAAACAATATGAACTTGCATTTTGAAAGCGATATAATGGATGTATTGAAAGAGTCGAATAAGGATTTATTCGAGGATAAAGAAGTTAAAAATCATAATGGTTTTGTAAATACGATTTTGGATGATTTGAATGAAGCAAAACCTCTAGACAAGAGAAAAAACAATTATGACACTGTATACTCCGATAATAATTTTTCATTTGAAAATAATACAAAAAATGAAAATTTTGAAGTAAAATCAAATTTACAATTTGACAAACACGGTAAGGAGATAGATATATTTCCTAACACAATTCATAATATCTTAAGTACTGGTGCTAGCGATGAGAACATAAATATATTGAGTGAAAACAAAATTGAGAAAGATGTCAAAGGGGACGTTAAAAGTTTGTATAACGATATTATGAACTTGAGCCAAGAGAAGAAAGAATTGGGTAAAAAGGGAGAAGAATTTGATTTGCACAAATTGCATTTATTATCTGCCGACATATCCGACGAATTAATATTGCCCGATACCTCTGGGCATGTAAGCAATATCTTGGATACGAGTACGAGTAGTGATGATATTATGAACGTGGACCAGTTTGTAAATGAGCGTTTCAAGAAACTGACTGAGGTTGAAGAAGAAATATCGACCGCGAATGGTTTATCTTTGGATTTACCTGCCTTAGATTGTTTCAATTTCCATACAAGTTAAATTTATTATTATTACTTATATACGATTTAATTTTGTTCAAGAATGATGAATAAATTTTCTAATTTATATTTAATTGTTTATTTTAAAATTGCAAATAAAAACTATTTATGAATTACATTTAAAATTAGAATTTATGTAACTTAAAAGTACCCTCTATAAATAATATCAAGATGAACTAGTTTTTTTTTGAACATTAAATACTATATTTAGCTATTATAATTAAAAGTAGCAATAACTTAAGCAATCACTAAAACTCCTTTTTGATATCTAAAAAAAATATATAACTTAAAAGTTCCTTCTATAAATAATATTAATATGAACTAGATTTTTTTGAAACTTAAATACTATATTTAGCTATTATAATTAAAAGTAGCAATAACTTAAGCAATCACTAAATCTCCTTTCTGATATCTAAAAAAATATATAACTTAAAAGTTCCTTCTATAAATAATATTAAGATGAACTAGATTTTTTTAAAACTTAAATACCATATTTATCTATTCTAATTAAAAGTAGCAAACAATCATTTAAGCAATCACTGAATCTCCTTTCTGATGTCTATGGCAGAAATCTCTACCAGGCATTGATGTATTTTTACATGCGCTGCCAAGCCTAGTGTTAGCTTTGCAATTAACCCTGCTAGCAATTAATGTTGATTTAAACAGAGGTGTTTGACTACGAGACCTATTATAGTGACCAATCCGGGATAGAGGGGGTGTCGGAGAAGCATATTCATCGAAACTATCCTCTTCGTCTTCGTATTTACTATCCAAATGGGATTTCTCAAAATTATCTACAATATCCTCGAATCTTCTTCTTACGGGTGAAGGTTTATATTCACACTCGTTAACTTCTTTAGTTTCGGACTTTGGTGTAATAGCATTCTTTTCAGGCGTTCTGTATGTTAACTGTGGGGTTTTTGTACGGGTCCTAGCGATACTATGAATCGCTACAAATGTGTATTGTACTGCAAATATAATAAATGTTAGTAAATAAATTGTATAAATTATATGATATATTTACTTACACATAATGAAAATAGTCAAAGCAGTAGTTAGTGTTACTGCATCAGAAGCATGTGGTGATTTGTACATAGACAAGGCCAAATTTGTAGGGACCATTATAACAACAACTAAGCGGGTACTAGTTCTAGCAGCCAAAAATGCACAAGCAATCATTGCAGTTAACAAAAACAATATATGCCACAAAATGATATAAACCTTATCAAGGGCTTCATCTGTACCACCCAAGTGATTTACAATCCAACTAAGTCTATTTTCCAAAGCTTGCTTAGTTCCTCCAACCAATGAAACCAATGAATTAACAGTAGCATTTACTTCAGACAATTGATTGATTGTGGCCTGATATTGTTGCTGTGCTAATTGACTTTGTCTAATTAATAATTGAGATGACTCATCTATCCTTTTAAAAATGTTATTTGTTTTTTCCTGAATATCATACAAATCTTTCATCAAAGTTTTATGATTATCAGTACTTTCTACAGCTTGACTCTGCAATTGTTGTGAAGCCTCCTCCAACCTTAACTTCATACTACTAGTCATAGATGCAAGTTCCCTTTGACTGTCCATAATTATTTTTTTCTCTTCACTCAGCCTATTTATATTAGATTCAATTGCTAATTGTCCTATAAACTGAGCTTTCTGTAAATTCTTCTGCTGTTCAACCATCTCTTGCTGGCCAATAGTAACACTTTGCAAAGTATTTTGAGCAATGCTTTGGATATTCTCTTGATCTTCAGCAATTTTACTAAGAGTGCCAAGTTGATTTTTTGCAGCACTCATCAACCTATTTATTGTGTGCTCTGTGAGGCCCCTGAATTGTGATTGTCGGACTGAGTAACAAACTGCCCTTGCTCGATTGGTCATTAATAGGTAACTATTCCAGGCAATTTGATCCATGTTTTTAGTGCAATCTTTAAGGCTCATTTCTTCATTGCATGGATAAGTTTTTCTGTTCTCCACATGCGACTGGCAATTCAATAATGCCACAGCCAGTTTAGAGATCATCTCATCATTTAAAGAATGGCAGTCTGTATGCAACTTCAATATCACCTGAAAAATAATGTTTATAAAATCTGTTGGAATATATTTTTATATTATATCCATTACTCTATGTTGGCAGCTATCCAACTCTGATACAGCAACTCCTGTGAGCTTTATTGCTTCAGCAATAAATTTTTCATCAGTCAAAGAAACCTCATATGGAATTTCATTATCAAAGCCCTCAACAGCTGTTTCATGGTCCTCTACACTGGAATAATTTGGTAAACCCAAACTTGCGCCAATATTTTTCACGTAATCAAGGAAAATGCCATTTACATCGCAGAAAATATACACTATTAGCAACACAAAATGAGTTTTCATAAAACGCATCGTTATGACGATGAATAACCACACTTATTTATAGAAAATATTGACAATAAAGAAAAAAACACATGGAGCAGAGGCAGGTGTGCGTTCTACTTCCTTGATATTATATAAATAAACGTTAGACTGTCGTTGATTTTAAAATTTCGTACGTTAAAAACTGGTGATGCAGTGTGAACAACTTTACGAAAACACATTATAGTACTAACTAGGATTTGTGAGGTGGGTTACATAAATAAACATATATAAGGCTTATTCTGATTTTATTTAAGTATATTATATATTTATAATGTATGTATCTACTCTAAATAAATATTTTTAAACTTCAAACTTCAACTTTATTTAAGAAAAATATATCAATCAACATCAATGAGCATTAATTTTGAAATTGTAGAATATTCACTTAAGGAATTCTTAGTATTTTTTGAATTATTCCATCTTTAGAAAATTAATGCTATTCAATGCTACAAATATTTACATTATAGATATGTATCATGATTTTATAATGAAAGTAACAAGAAAAACGTTATAAAGGGGATCTTAAGTCCGGTACGGTGCTTCTGAATTGTAAACATCATCGTCACTTTTCAAGAGATAACAAACTAATTTAGTTAAGTAAATATATTATCCGCTCAACAAAATATTAAAAGATCATAATAATACTTCCACTATAGTATAATTCAAATGAATTAAATTTAAATTGTAAGGTGCTAATTATTCGAAAAAATATTGTATGATGTGAAATTCTTTCGAATATAAATTATGTGTATGCTATTAAATATGATGATCATTATATTGGGGTATGGCAACATTGAGTTTGTGTTATGAGAACAAAGTTGACATAACCTTCAAATGAAGTACGTAAAATTTTAATTTTGGCACAAAGAAACTGATTTGGAGCATTTGGCTTAATCATTGAGATTGAAAATCATAACACTCCGAAAATGGATGCCGGAGGTGATAGGTATGATTTCAGAAAAAAAAAACAAAATGTACAAAGGTTTTTTTGAATTTCGTTAATGTATATTTTAGGGCTCTACACTCGTCTAATGAGGCTGTGATTAGAGAAGTATATGATAGCGAATTTGCACATCAAACATTTGCTATGGAACTAGAAAGAGCACTAGATGCTCGGTGCTGTGTTATTGTAATTGAGCCAACCCAATTAGGGGATGAGACTGCACGTTGGATTAGTGTTGGAAATTGTTTACATAAAACAGCTGTATTAACAGGACTTGGAGCAATTATTTCAGGTTTTTAATTACTTATGAATATACAATTTGCTTCATCATAATGTTATTTGTATTTTCAGGTATTATATGGCAAGAAAATCCCATAATTTGTACACCAATGGGTGTTATCTCAGTTTTAAGTACTGGACTTTATACAGCATCATGGCAATTTGATAATTGTGTAAAATACCAAGTAAGATTTAATGATTCTAGAAAATGTTGGTCTTAATGATATATGTATGTACTTGTTTTAAGGTGGAAAGAGATCCGCGAAAATTAGCTAGGTTACCAGTGCTAAGTGCTATGTCTGCTGCATCTCCAGTTGTATTAGTGAGAAAAGATGACACAAAACGTAAAATCTTACATTGGACAGTTTCGCTGTCAGCTGCAGCGATTTGCACCTTCAGGTTATACAAGTCGATCAAGTAAAAATTAATATCTTCCTAAAGAAAATTAAAGAAACTCCTATTAATTTTACTCAATTGGTAGTCGATGCAAAATTAGTATGAACGCATTTTGTTGAAAAAAGAAAAGGCATTTTTAAGGAGAATGTAGCTAGAAGTGTGCATCTAGTTTGATGAAATTGATTGCATTTTTGTTTGTATTTTTTTCTTTTATTCTTTTTGGTTGAAATGAAAGACAGCAAGTACAATACAAAGTAAATATCTTTTTTTTATTCAATCAATGCACATTCTGTTTGTTTGGTTTTTATTGTTTTATATTGTTTTCTTTAAGTAATATGCCTTAACATTTTCAATGATGAAGATATGATGGTAAACAAGTTTAGTATTTAAATGGATAATTACTGTCAAATGCAAATATGCATATGTTGTTTGTAAATATTCTTATTAATAAATTTTATTTTAAAGAACGTCGAATATTAACACATTAAAAGATGAGAGGGAGATGTGAATTAAATTCAATAATTTTGAGCTATTCAATTAATGTGATTTATTTGCTCTATGTGCCATCACCAAGAAGTAAATAGTGGGGAAATATTTTCTCAGAAAAATGCCAATGCGCGCAATAAATGATGCTATTACTACTTCCTTTTTCCCTTGCACAACACTATTCAAAATCTTGTTAGCCACAAATTCTGGAGTGTATCCTTGTTCGGTATTTTTATCGAGTTGTCCATGCTTTGCGCCAGTTCCAGTTAAAGCGTTCAAAGATAATTGTGTCTTAATGTATCCAGGACTAACAACAGTCATATGAATATTGTGCTTGTTGACTTCTGCTCTTAAACTGTCACTGAAAGCCTGTAATGCATGCTTTGATGCACTGTAAGAAGACCTTTCAGGAATTGCAATAAGTCCCTGTACTGAACTAATGGAAACTATATGTCCTTGATTGCGTTTCACCATACTTGGCAATACAGCTAAAAATACATTTTATTAAATCACATATGAAATATAAAATATATTGATGGTAATATACCTTTAGTTAAAGTAATTGTTCCAAAATAGTTAATCTTCATCAATTCCATATCAACACTTAATTTGGTATCACAGGCTGATCCACGATTGGAAATACCTCCATTGTTAATTAGTATATCAATATGACCAGTTAGGGCAATTATTTTATCAACATTAGAAGGCAACTGATCCAAGTTGCCAAGGTCAAGAGGAACAATAATTGGGTGTAGTGTAGGAACTGTGGGATGCATCTTTAAAAGGTCCATCCTAACTCTATCCAGTTCCTGTCGTCTCCTTGCACATAACACCACCTGACATCCATTTTTATAAAACTCGTGGGCCAAAGCTTCACCCAGTCCAGAACTTGCCCCAGTTATTACCACAACCTGTAAATAATATAATTAATGTAATTAATAATTGATATTTACAAATACATTACTTTTCCAGCTAATGCTCCATAAACTTTTTTAATGTAAACTGCCCGTACTACTTTATACAGAATATATGGAATTGTCAGTGCTATTCCAATGGAGCTTGCAATATTCCAAACCATTGTGCGCTTCTCTTCCATTGTTCTATCTGATGGAACACCGAATATATCAACTACAACTCCAAAAGTAACCTTTGTATTCGTGTCATAATTATCGCCGATCAATACTGGTTTTCAGAGACGCATATAAATTTGACTTGAACTGACAATCAGCTGTTCATATGTAAATATTCAAATCTGAAAAGAGATGCTAATATTTGAATTGTTTATTTCTCGCATCAAGTAATCCTACACCAGTAAATGATAACCACAGATAATGAGAAGTATTCCAAAATGGAAATGATTATTTCATGATCCAATAGCATTTGGTTGGCTTATATAGTTTTTTTTAAATACTTACGGTTTTACATCCTATCCCAACGTATCCGTACTCTGCTATTTTTTAAATTTTGGTTCCCGGTGTGATTTGAATTAGAAATCTAATAAAAAATAAATAAAACGTAGTCAAGTTATGGTTGGCAAAGGTAGTTGAAATACAAATTGTATTCATAAACAGGCACAAATTTAAATTATTTTTGGAAATTAAGTGAAAACAATATATATATTTTCTGTATGTTCTCAATATATACAAGAAACTGTGTAAATATTAATAATCTTTTCAAATATAGGCAACTTAATATACATAAGTTGCTAGGCCGTAACAGGGAAGGCCATGTCTAAAATCTTCCCTTTTACGACCCTATTTCTATAAGGGATATTTCATCAACAAACAACTTGGAATTAACCCACGTAGTCCCCAAACAATATTAGCCCGTAAAATTTTAACGGTCCGCTCCTTTCTAAATATCCTTCAGATATCCATTGTTTTAATTAATTTAATATCAAAAATATTTATTTAAAAATAACTAGTTCTAATTTTGTTTACTTCAGTTATTTTGTAGCGTTAATGTGTGCGATATTGGTGGAATATGGGTATTATGGGAGTTAATCCGGTACATCAAGGTTTTTCAATCTGGATTTCGAGAAATTTCTGAAGGGTTACGCGGAAAATTACCATTGAACTGTAAGTGACAACTATATCGCAAGGTTCCGAATGCAATTAGTTGAAGAACTCTGCTGCACATGATATAAAATAGAGTATCCTTATATTTTATGTTACAAGTTGAAGATAAAATACTTGTTTAAAAGATAAAGTAAATGTAATTATTTTGATAGGTCTATCGATATTAAGAAATAAATTAATAAATACAAACATGATAACGATTCAACAATAAACATTAACAGAATGAATATTATTTTTTTAAGCAAAATATAATTAATATTATAGAAGCAACGAGTTCAGCCACACGTTCTCTTTAAGCGTAGTTAACCTCGTCGATATAATCGGTGTTTTTTCCTGCTGATAATTAGGTGATCTATTAAGATAAGACTTATAAATATGCAACTAAAAAATTGAACAAGGGTCTACATTAATTTGGTGAATACTTTTTTTATAGGAAATGAGAAATGTGTTAATAAATTTATTATTATAAAATATTTGGCTTATATATTTTTTAAATTACATTTTTATATTTGTATGCAAATCATCTTCTTACAAAAATTTCTATATATTTTTAAATAAACCAAAACTTGTTATAAATATTATAAGTACATTACTTAAAATATATTTTGAGTATATTAAAACAGATATTTGCAGTAAATTTTCGGTTTATGAAAGTAAAGCGAATTATTTTTGTCTTAAATAATATATTTTTTTTGTTATAATAGTACTTCTATTACAGTTATAACTACGAAAATAATTATGGACAAACAAATATTTTGCGAATATTCAGTAATTTTTAAATCATTTCGTTTCAATAGTCATTGCACATTTCTATTAGTATTCACAATAAAATGTTTTATGTATTTGTCAAATTGATGATTCCTGTTTGTTTGTAAATATAGTTAATAAGCAAAGTACAGAGACTGTTATTAGGATTGTTGTTGTTTACAATAGGGATGGGACATGAATACGAAATAACTACATTTACGTTATGTCAACAATACAAATATACCAATTGAAATATTTAGGTTTAACAAAAATCAAATTTGCAAAAGTTACTTTTAAAACTTAGAAACAAAAACGTCGAAAGATGTCTATGAAAAAAATGCACTGGGTTTTACAATAATCGTCGTTTGATTAACTCAATTTTATTTGGAGTAAACTTGATGTCAAAAATAAATTTTGTGATTTTGGGTCACCATGTATATTTCACATAATACCAAAAAAAATAATATAAAAGTAAGACTAAACAAGTTGTTTTACGAATAATTGTAAAACCAACAAAAATATTGATCAATATTTTTTCTTTCAGTTTCTTATTTTGGGTGCTTATAAAAAGTCCTTCACATATTTTAGTAATTAAAAACATGTGTAGTAAAATTACTTTTATTTTTAATATTAATTACAGTCGACCGTATTGTATGCACATGTTGGTATAAGTTAAAAAGAAAAATTATGTTTAATCATTGAATCAAATTTTGTCTTAAAAATTATACATTTAAATATGATTTTGTTTATTCAAAATCAAAGTAAACTGTAACAAGTATTTATTTTTTGTTATGGGGTAAGTTGTAAAGAAAATGTATCTATAAATAAATATTAGATTTTTTTATTAAAAAAATAAAAGAGATTGTTCTGTATAAAGTGACATTTTGTAACCGGACTATAGTGAATTCGGACTGATCGAAACTGCATTGTACGAGTTATTACAATTTGATTAATACTTCTAAATTAATAAAGTTAATATTATTATATTTATAATCATTTAAATCTAAAAATCTAAAATAAAACTAATAAATTGTAACAGTTAAATTATTTTTTAATTCATTATAAAATACGTTTTAATTATTGTTATTTATGTATGTTCAACTGATTCAGAAAATATTTTTATTGTTAATTAATAAATATTTTTTTTATTTATACATGAGAATTAAGTTTAATTAGAATTATGTGAAGAACAAAAATTGTTTTTTTTTATGGGAAAATTAAAATATATATAGTGGTTAATTAATAAACAAATATTACTAGTTTTATTTGAAAATAAAACATATTTATAAATGATCAGTTCCGTTTGCTGATGATTTCCTTCAAATAGAATAAATTGAAAAACAAAAAAAAAACCGTATTGTTAAGGGGTATTGATATTTATTTGTATTTTTGTTTTTTTTAATCAGAATGGAATAGTTGATGCGAGAGGTACGGAGAGATAAGCACGATAAAATTGCATATGTGTTTTGATGTTGACGCGCGTAGAAGCAAATGTGGAGGTAGTAGAATGCTCGAGAACTGGAGAGGGATTTAGTGAGTTATTCTATGGGGCATGCCGTGGCCGATTATTTAGTCCTCGGATTAGTTCGAGTAGAAGTTTCGTGGCGAGTGTACGTGCCTCAAATGGAACGGAGCATTTGCAATGCTTACTTGGGGAAAAAAGTAGGAGTCAATAAGTGAAGAACAGGTGTATATAGATATTATATACGTTGCAGACGGTCTCGCATGCATATGATTTCGTACCGGTATTCGTAGTTCGTGTATTTTTTTTACATATATTATTTTTCGCCCTCCTCTCGGACCGTCTTTCTCGCTCTCTGGATTCAGTAAATTCCGGGCATACGCGCACACACACAATGTTATTCGGTATTCTTCGAATCTTTGGTGATGATCCTGTGGGTGATGGGTGACATGTGCGTTGCTACAACTAAGGCCACCACCACTTCCATCGTCAACAGCCAATAAGTCCGGTCAGCAGCCAGCCTGACTTAGTTATGTCTCACTGCAAGAAATTCACCCCGAATATATTCAACAAGATCAAATGTTCCAATTGCTTTCGGCAGAAAGAGGAGCACTCGGCCGAGGCCCTGGAATGCAACCGAGTGAGTCCCGCTATAATATACTACATATACACTCACTCGCACACACACACACCCAACTTAAAAAAAATCACTCCCTCTACCATACCTACCTTCTTATTTTTTTTAACATGTGCGCGCCAGTGTTCCCTTTGCCGACCTAACATTTTTCTCATCGAAATTCGTCTGCCAGAAATATTTCTAATCGCTTTCGTAATTAACCAAAGTTGTTTGGCCCCATGCACCGATCCCATTAAATTGCAATTAATTTAATTATTTGCTATTTGATCGTCGAGCATACCAATAATTACAATCATTATATTTCTGATCACTCTGGTAGAATGTATATTAATAGCGCACAGTTCTAAGCGACAAACAATAACAAGCTGCACGAACAGTTTGGACTGTGAGAAAAAATGTAATGAAGCTGCGAGATAAACAACACAAATTTCCGAACCTAATTATTTACAATATACACATAATTATCCTGTTGACACGTCCCTTAACCCCACTTTGTATTATTATGTTTGGTCCAAAAAAAAAAGTTAACAATAATATGTACAAAAATGTAAACTTCAACCAACTAATTCGTTTTTAAAAGTCGAACTATATTTATATTAAATAGTTACAAAGTTGTAATTGACAGCTATAAAAGTCTGTTTGTTGAATCGCCTATTAACTTGCAGAAAAATACGATTATATTCTAGTACACTTATGTAAATCATTAACTGGTGTAGCAAGGATTAAAACAGTAAATAATAATTAATTTAATTCATCTGACCAAAAAAATATATATTATTTTATATTGTCGGCTTCAAATTTAAACTACTCGCTTTCCCATGAATAATGTTACCAGACATCCCAGACATTTCTCGAGATTTTTGCGACCTTATATTGATGTCCCACAATATAAGATATTGCGAAACTTAATTAATTGTTAAATTAAATCCAAAAATGGCGGTTAATATTATATTAATAAAGATGTATTTCTTTTATATTCGAAAATACCTTTTAAAATGAGTTTTGGTAACAATTTAAATTTTCCTTCGATATACAAACACAATTCCGAACATTTAAAAGGAATGCAGTGATCTACGACGTGCAATTCTCCTATTGAATTAAGTTATTATTAAATTATTATTTGATCGGAGGAAAATCAAGAGCTTAATCACGTGTTCATGTTTGTGTGTATGTGTATGTGTCGGAGGATGTGGCGTTCATCATCTGGAATGATGATGCATGTATCATTCGTAAAGCGTTTGTTTGTTGCTTGTTTGAGGACTCAACCTTGAACGTAATATAATTAATGTAATCCAGCAAATGCAAGAAACTGCGCAATAGATTGTTATTTGCAACAAATAACATAAAACAATATGCTGCCAGTGCCAGAGCATGGTCGTTAAATCGATCATAAGTATATGTACGTAATCGTGTCATCGATCGCAATGATCCACCACTATACTAAATTAAATTTGTTATACAGTGGTGCCTCGCATAACGAACGCCTCGCACAGCGAACGCTGCACACAACGAACTTCCTTTTCGTTCATTTCACGATTCATACAACGAACTTCGCTTCACACAACGAACTTCGCTTCACACAACGAAGTCGCCCACTTCACACGATCACTGCCGATTTATTGCATCCTTCCGCGCAGGCAATCGTTCATCATTACAACGATTTTTTTCATTATGTTTTTAGATGTATCTAAATAAAAATAATAACAAAAAATTTATCTTTTTTTTATGTCATCTTACCATATTTTATGCTACAGAACGAATTATTTTTTTTAACATGTATTGTTATGGGAAAACGCGTTTCACATAACGAACTTTTCGCATAACGAACTTGCTCCTGGAACGAATTAAGTTCGTTGTGTGAGGCACCACTGTATATGCACACTTTAGGCTACACAAAATTCAACTATAATACTGATCTAAAATTACTCGTAAACTCATCATCAATATGAATAGCATTCCATAATTTAATACAAATGCGTTAAAAAGTCTTCATTTTTCGGCTCTTGTGGGTTTTGAGGAATAAAGCTAGACGGTTTTAACGTCGGCCGTTGATTTGCTTGAAATTGAAAACATAATTATTTTTTTATTATAACCGGAATAGTCGTAAATGTTATTGCTCGTAAAGTAAAAATAATTTTTGACTTTCATTATTCTTCATTCACAATTAACCCATTATTTCGCGTTTAAAGAAAATAATGGAAAAAAAAGGACCGTTTAAAAATGTATCGAAAAGTCATCTATAAAAATCTGTTATGAAACTTTAATAAATTATAATCCCAAGTCATTAAAATGTAAAACTTTCGGAATTCAAAATAGCACATTAAAATTGAATTAAAGATTATTTGTTATATAATAATACAAAATTTATCATCGGTCTATCGCTGTTAAATAAAATTTGTCAATAATGCCTTATTCAACTTCAATATAAGTACTGCAATAGCACGCATAGTACGGGTAATCGGTTCCACCATTATTACTGTTTAAAGCCGGATTAATTTAGGTCCGCATAAAAAATAAGTTGCTTAAAAGAGACTTTAACAACGATCATTTATGTAAAAAATAATTTAGTGTACTATATTTTTTTTGAATTTATTTTTAATTTGTTCAATTAAAATTTAGTTTGTTTTGAAATTTTCAAACCCATAAAATTAATGTTTTTAAAAAATCCTTTTCTTTTAAGTGCGTGTTTTAAATTGTATAAGCAACTGCTATAATGAGGTTTTGCTGAATTACAGTATGATAAAAAAAGTAATAAATTTGTTTATATGCATTGGACTTTAAATTTGATTTATTTTGCTCGTATTATATTTAACATATGATTTTGATTAATCAAGTCGTGCTAATAAACTGGAATATGATGTATTTGCATATCGGAGAACGCAGGCTTTGATTCATTATCAATCGCTTGTCAGTTGTTTAATAAGAAGGTTTTTTTTTTATTGTTGTCTGTTTTAAATCGAACAAATTTATTACCGCAATAAGGAAGTCGCTGCAATTATTTATATTTTTACCGGCGCAGCTTCGCGCTAACATGACTTTTATTATTCTCAATTTATTATCATCCGATCAAATGCAAACTATACCTTCTTTTCAGCGCGATTGCGCCGAACATTTTTTATGTTCATTTGCTTGCCTTCACTCGTACGCTTTTTGGCTAACCGTCTGACCTTTGCTTTCGCTCGGCCGATGATTGTATTGAACAAAACAAAAAAAAAGAAGGTTCTAAACAAGGTGTGCACTTAAATCTCTCGAGAAATCAAGATTAAGATGTATATCTATGTGGCTCTGAAATTTTCTTGGAAAACCCGATGTGAAACAGAGAGTGCATTTGCAGCCATTCGATTGCGAATGCGCTTTATTTGTAGCACGTAAAGGAAATTTCACTGATTTCGCAAAACGAAAATAAGAATGCGACTGGGACAAGAAGAAATTGACCGACGGTTTCTAGATCTCTTCGTGAATGTTAAGCGCGTTCGGGCGTCGTAATAAGATGAGAAGGGGGCGCATATATTGAATACCATGTTTAGTGATTCCATTAAATTTTTTCCGTTAAGTGAAAACAAAATATTTGCCTGCGAAAATAGAGACAGACGGAGGAGTCGCTGACGCCGTCTGTACGGCTCGGCGCAGCTTACGTAATCCTGCGTATCACGAAAAGGATATGGATTTAATTTTATTAAGCAACGCCGAAAAGTCGTCGATTTCGTTTTGTTCTAGATTTCTAGGGTGTTCGAAATTGTCGAACTCCTTTTTCGGTATCGAACGTGGAAGAATAAAACTGGAGTGGTTATTAATTGTCTTTCGTTGCGAATCGAAAAGGAAATGCGTTCCCAATTGAACAGTTACCAATGGAGAAATTTCTATTGCCATTTTCCCAAGAGAACATACAAAGCTTAATTCACGTTAACCGATTGACACATTTTCTTTATCTCTGATCATTTATATTTACAAAAGAAACCTAGCATTTTCCATTATATCCATGCTAAATCTGGCTTTTATTTAATTTAAATGTGACAGCTGTCACGTGTAATCGTCATACTATAATTATTTTTCACATCTGCCATGTAATGAAATATTTTCTCTTTTTACGATATAATACAACGATCATTTAATGTATATTATTAAGCCAACGATTGTGCGAAAAAAGTTAAAAACAATGTTTTTTTTATTTGTTGAAGGATTTTTTTTTATCTCTTTACCTATAAAAAGGCATTAAAATAAATTTCAACAAATGTCATGAAAGGCGTTTCTCACTTTAAAACGACTTTATTTTAGAAATGGTGTATTTAACTAATTTGTTATCACATAAGTAAATTTTCTATTTAGAGGACTTCTGCATAAAATTAAATTACTATAACATTTTAATAAACTTGCATAAAGGCAAATTAGAAATTTTATAATGTTTAATATTCATTGAAGTCTGGAGAAACCAATCTTGTTAATTGTAATGTGCTATGACAGATTTAACGAAACGCAGATGTTATAGTCAAGCAAAGTTCTACAGTAAATACTCGCTTCCTTAAATTTATAGTCAATAATTTTTAATCTGTGGTTCAGTTTCATTAACAGGATGCTGGTATCTTATATTTTCACATCTTTTTTTTATCTTGTTCGCTTAGAATGAATGTGTCATTGGTACAAGATTGTAAAGACAATGGAATTTGTACCAAAATACCAATATTGGTTCATGAAATCAGGTTTGATTTACATTCTTCAATTTCATGGCCCTGCGTTTCAAGGTCGAGATATAATGAGACCTCGCATGAGTGTTTCATATTTTTTTGTTTTGACATTACAAAAAAAAACTCAAAGCCAAAAATATATTTGCCGAATTCCACTGGCAAATTTTCATAAGAATTTATCTGACAAATGAACTGAGTCAGTTTTTCGCTTTATTTTTCGATTTGATTCAGTCAGTATTTGAGTTTAGAAATAAATAATTGCTCCGATGAATAACGAACAATATTACAGTGCACATACATATTAAAATATTTCACTTTTAACATAAAATAACAAACAAAAAAATCAAATTTATACATTATAATTACTATTCAGAATGAGACAACAGACCAAGTCGAAGTTTTGTTTAAATATTTGTAAATTAATGGTCGCAAAAACATTTTATATCCAAAAGGGAGTAGTAGAAAAGAAGTTTGAGAATCACTGGTGAATGTTATATTTTTTAAATATCTTGCATATGTTTCTGCAATTATTGTTTTATTTGTTATTACATAATTTTAAATAATGTTATAATTTATGCAACCAAAAAGATATTTTAAAATAATTGACTTAAAGTAGTAATTATTAAAGTGGGAATTAAAAACTCGAAATATGTCAATATTTACGTTTGTGGGACAATTGGAACAATTCAAGGTAATAAAAATAAATCGAGACTTTAATCTTAATAATAATAATAATAATTTATTGGCCAAACATCAATACATAAGAAGAAGAAAAAGTACAATTTATACATAAATAAATTTTAACATACAATAAAAAATTTATATATTAATAGGCCGCCCGGGAACATAAACTTTATTATGAAATAATAATAATATACAATGAACAACAGAAGAATAAGGGAAAAAATATATATATAGAGTTGTAGTTTCTTTTTAATAATCGAAGGATGAATGATGGAAGGGAGTAGTTGTAAGGTGTTATTTTGATTTTGGGGGAGTTCTGAATAACCATGGAGGACATAAGTGAATGTAATTCGGACCTTAATCTTAATTGAAGAGAATACTTCATTTAAAGGTAAACTCCAAAGAATAAATAATATTTCGATAATAAATAATCATATGTTAGAAATATATATGATGTAGATATCATGTTATACATTTTATTACTTTAATTCATTGTTTTGTTTGCTTCATTCTAACTTAATTTATTAATAATATAATTTATAGCTGAAAAAAAACCTACAAAATTAAACAATTAACAATATAAATGCTGACACGGCAATTTACAAGATTTCAAGATATCAAAAAGAAATTAAAACCTTGATCTTAATTGATGAGAATATCGCATTTGAAGGTAAGTTCTCTAGAATATATTGAATTTAGATATGTAACTGATAAAGTGTCGCATGTAAATAATATTATTAAAACGAGCTGTAGCAAATAACCTACATGCATACATTAATGTATTTGTTTAGCAATGGCGAAGCAAATAATGAGAATTTATATTTATAAGAAACACAAATTGCTTTTTTGTTGTTCCAGGAAACTCTGCTGATCTTAACGGATTGCAAACATTGATAGTTGACAGGATCAGAGAGTAACAGCATCATTTAAAGCTTATTATCTGAATCAAATATTAATCAAGTTAATTGAAGTATAAAGAGGAAATGACTGTTAAAACTATTTGGAGAAATTACATCTTTCAAAACGTAGAACAGTTATAGTTCTTAGAAGAAAGTCACTAAGAAATGCTTAAATGGAATTTTTGGCGTAAAAGGTACAAGAAAAAAAATTTCGAAAATGCCGATGAAGAGGTTAGAAATTTATTGAATACATAAGATGATGTTTTTTTGGTAGAAGATTTTGAAAACTGTTAGTAACGAAAACAAAATTAAAGAAGTTCCTGACGAAAAATGTTAACAACCAATGATTTAAAATGTGCTCAAATGACATTGAAATGTTTTTTTTAGTGAAAATGATGCTGGTATAAAAAGAGAAAAGCAAGAACAATAAAATGCTGTTTATAATAAAGTTGTCTGTTTATTTAATAAAACTTTTCTTTGTTCGAAAATAAGCTAACATTATTATTTACCTCTATAAACGAAGTTTACTTGACGAGATATAATCATAGTTATGTAAATGGAAACTTTTATTTTTTCAAATATACTTTCTTCAATTTAAATATAAAAGTTAATAGTAATTTATCGTTAATTAAATCGTGTATCGAATCAATTGTTAAAGTAAACATTTGAAGTGCGTGCTTTTGTTCTTGTGCTAGTTTTTTTGTTTATTTTCTGTGGGCTCGGTTCGAGGTTTAAATTTGATTTTATGTGAGATATAACAATAAATAAGAGGCAGCGGTGTGTTCCGCGGAGGGCATAATAGTGAATGGACGGCTTCCTCTTCAGCTTAGGCCGAGCTATTTGCTGGATGATAAACTTTAATTGCCCAGTGCAATTATTTAAAGTTGCATTTGCTTCACTCCACTCCGGCCACATAAAATGGCTGGGGCTGTGTCATAACTGACCTTGCCAATTACCATAAACCTATCCGTCCGTCTCTATCAAATTTACAGAATCCGGTGGATACGTTCGGTTCGCGAGCACTCTCAAAATTTCTATTCATCCAATCACGATTGAAGAATCGTGGAGAATCGTGCAACTCGAGTCCAATAATAATGCTCTCAGCTCAGTATGCAGTATTTACGAATCGAATGCAAAAACTGTTGATGGAGAGAATAATGATGCGAATCGCGAGAGATTGTGTAGTAATGTTCTCTCTGTCGTGCCGAGACGAGAAGAATGCGCGCTTTCCAAAACTTGCAGTTATTACAGCATCGGAATGCTTTAAAATCAGTTACGTGTAACTGTACGTTCCACAGAACATCGATTAATAACTCCTTTTTTTCTCCCTCTCTCACTCTATCTTCATTTAATTATTCCTGCGCTCCGCACTACTCGCCAAATCGCATTGCATAATTACACACGCACGGTTTAATCGTTTTATGTTTGTGTTCTCTCTAAAATTGATTAATTAACTGTAGTTACTCCATGATTTGAAAATCACTTTTAGAAAACAAAACAGAAAATAATATAGTAATAAATGGAAAAGCCGACACCGAGAATTAACTTAACTAGAATGTAAGTGGAATGTTTGCTTTTATATTATTTTCTAGTGTTTGCGCTTTCGTTGATCAAAACAGGGAAATAATGGCGGCACATGTGCAAACTTAATTGTTCTTCGAGATAATTGCACGTATACTTTCATAATTTAATGAAAACAATATTGAATGAGAATTCTGTTGTTTTTTTATGTTATTGTTTCTTCAAATTTCTTTTAAATTGGTCACGATGATAGCACTTAGTTTATTTATACACACAATATGTTTTTGTTCGTACGTTATTTTCCCCGGAAGCTGCCTTCCACTTTTAAACTTCTTGCTTTTGTAACAAAAATGTTTACATAAAATGTTAGAATTACTTCTATTTCTTGTATATATTGTAACACCTTTGGCTGCAATTATTTAGTTTAATTAGATCTCATCTTCCATAAACTGCAATAAATGTTATTAATAAAATCTTTTTCCTTTTTTTATGAAAAAGAATATTAAATAGATTATTTTTTTACAAGATTAATACAATAATAAAGTTTTATAACTTACATATCAAATGAAAATAAATTACTAAAAATTGAAATATACTAGCATAAAACATTATAGTGTTATATTTTTTTTTTCATTTAACTACTCCTTAAAAAATAAACTATTTCTAAAATGAAATAGTTAAATTATATATTTTGAAATAAAAGAATAATAACTCACATAATGTGGTAGATACGTTCCACAGGAAAACGCATAAAAATAAATCGCACAAAAAAGGACTTGACACACGTATAAAAATAAAGGATACGTTCCGTAATTTTTTAAAACCGCATAAAACTAAATTAATGAGTTACAATATACCGAAAATCGCATAAAAAAGAGTTTATTAAATTTCAGAAAAAAAATTAGTCTTACTATATTCTTTCTGAAATATTTATTCATAATTTTATAAAAACGTTAACAATCATAGACAAGTTTATTAAATTTCAGAAAAATATAATCTTAACATATTCCTTCTAAATTTATAAAAAATACAGAAATTTTTTTATGAAAGTTAATCTTTCTTCACATTTTTTTCTTTAGAATTATCGTTGCTATATGAGAGCGTTTGGCATAATTTGCGAACTGGTTCGAAATCACTTTCATCACTAGAAAATATAGCCAGCATACCAGATCTATGTCCTGAAGATAATGATTCTTCACAAGTAAAATTAGTTTCAACTTCGCATGTTGATTTTTTCCCTTTGACAATATAATCAGTGATTAAACTTTGCGATAGCTTTGCCATTTTTTTGTACGCACGTGAAACTTGAATACTCGTTCAGAATTATCATTTTTTCGATGAAATGGTTTGCCAATTTGTGTCAAAACGTGTCAAAATGGCCTAAAATAGTTATTTAAAAAATGCTTCTTGAAATAAAAACCGCATAACTTCAAAACCGCATAAAAAGAGGACCCAGTGTATATGAATTACAAACTCCAAAAACAGAATTTTATCAAAGGTCAATGTTTCTTATTAAATTCGATAAACATTAATAAAAGGAAAATACTATATTTATTATTACTAAAGTAATGTTGGATATGCTAAATAATAAAACAACAAGAAGTAAAATAACATAAACTTAACTGTAATATTCAACCAGGAAGAAGCTTGAACTCATACAATTTTAATCTATATGATTAAAATATGTGTATTAGATAATATTTGAATAAATCATTTGAAATTTTTATTCAGTTTCGCCTGAAGTTACAAAATGTTATCTCTTCGTTCTTTCAACTCTATTTTTTTATAAAGAAACTCAATTTGTTATACTTTATTTTTCATTAAATGTAATATTTTAATTGTTAATACAATATAATTAATAGTTTGTAATAAATAACAATCGATTCCGCTGAATTGGGACAGACGCTTATTTGGGACAAATCCTAAAGAATATCCCTTGGGATAATATCCCTTTTACTCGAGACAATAATCGTGTGTGAACCATGGTCCATGGATGCTGCGCAACAACAGGATCCTAAGATGTTGTGTATGCACGTCGTATGCGCCTGTGCGCATTGATGCTGTACTTGAGCCGCATCCGTCGCATTTATGGACGGACCAACTGATACATATTCATTGTTCCAAAATTTATAACATTTTCTATTATATAGTACGTATAATTTTTTTAATATGTATGAATACGTATAGTTTTGTAACTTGTTTTATTTTATTAAATAAAATATTAAAAACACTAATCCTGTAATTTATGTGGAACAAAATGTACTAGTACCGTGTATCATGTGTACCGATTAAGCGGAATCAGTTGTACTTAAAAAAGTCAATTTTAAGAATTAATTAAAAATGTATAAATTAATTGATTGTATATTGTGTACATGTAGGAATCTATTGAAAATATAAACAGGTTAGAGAATGATTCGTGGTTTATTTAAAAAAAAAATTTAGCTTACGTACAAAAATTTAAATATTACAATTTATTCAATGCGTTTTCATTGTCTATATGAATTGTATCTAGATTGTAGGATATAAAAAATAAACTATTGTTTTATATTGCTTGACATGATTTCACTGACTTGTTAACATATTAAGTATGACTTAATTGGAATTATGTTACAGTATTTTAGAAATGGTATTAATGAAAACCGAAGAAGGATACAAAAAAAGAACAATACCAGTATGTAACAGGCATTAATTCACGTTCGGTTCGCATTTGTGGTTTGGAATTGTTGGGAGTGCGTGAATGAATTTTGAAAGTTTTACGATATGATGCCATACTAAGCCAAGCCATGCCGGCTGGACGGAACGACGGACGCTCGGTCGGTCGGCCAGTGATCACCGTATGTTTTATACGAGTTCACTTTCTTTCCAGTGTAATGAACCGCGCGTCGATTAGGAAATACGATTTTCAGGTGTGTAGAAATAGAAAAGCGGCCACGATTGTACACACTGTTACATGCGATTGTGTTAGAGAACACGGTAAATAAAAATATGTACGTGTCCGCTAATTAGAGAGGAATCATGAATCCGGACCCTTTAATAGTAACATGATATATACAGATAAATCTTTATAGAAAGAAGCACGAGATGTTGGATATCTAACGGTTGTTCCTCTTTTTCTGTTTACTTCTTGTGTACAATATTTTTTGGTAGCGGCGTTCTAGTCACGTCCAATCTTTTTGATTCATTGCGGTTCATAATAACAATATTATAAGAATTGCGGCTTTTTCTATCGTGTTTTGCCCGTTACCGTTAGTAAACTCAAATGCTTCTTTCATATCGCAAGGAAGTAATGGAATAGATGAAAAAAGGAACAAATATTGAAACGATTTACAGGCTCGTTCGTAGTCTAACTGCAAATATCATAAATATTGTGCAATCTTACAAGTCCAAGACTGAATCGTATAAAAAATAATTTCGAACATTATCAAGTTCATATATTTAATAAATATTTTTAAATATTATTTAATTCATTATTTGGCTATATTATTTTTCTGAAAATATAGTTCCAAAATATTCCAAATAATAGTTCCAAAGCATTTTTTTCAAGCGAAGTTTATCTCACTAGATCCCTTCTGACTAAAATTCTAAATTTCAATGTATCGATGAATACGTCTTTAATTGCAATTTCTAAGTATTTAAATATATCAATATCTGGCAGTGCGGCTCGAATAATGCGGGTGGATTCACAAAAGAAACTAAATTTTAATTGAATAATAATAAATTCTAAAAATTTTGTATACTACATAGTGTAGGTCAACTAGTAAAAAAAATATTACATATATATATTATAACAAAAAATGTTTTGGTGTGGCCTCCAATATTTTCGGGTAGGTTACTCTGGCTTTTAATTTCACATTTTTATTTAAATAATAATCTTTATTAGTTACAATACAACGAAGGGGCTAACAACCTAAGTCTTTCCACCCAGAGACACAAAAAACATAAATTGTCACAATAAATCATATAAAAAAAATGCATTCTGAAAAAAAAAGTAAGACGTACATATATAAGTAAATATAAAAAAGATGAAATTTTAAATTAAGCCAAATAAAAGTAAATCGATTTTCTGAATTCTTTGGAGAGTTTAATATAAGTGTTAACTATCCTGTCCTGTATTGTATTGTTATTGGCCTGTGAATTCTGCTGTCCTGAAGGTCTGTAGGTAGATCACACGTCTTTTTATTAAGTGGCCTTACTTTGATGTTAGTATATCCGGTATGGGTTTTGTTGGCCTCTTCGGACATTTAGAAGACCATGCAGCATGATTCTCCGAGTTGCATGCATGTAGTGGCAAAGTGCATCGGTTTGTCGGATGTTAACCCTAGCATTTAGAGCTATTGGTCTTTTTCGGACAAGCGCCCGTTGCGTGAGTGAATTGTTGACACCTGGCGCAAGGCATAGGTATAGGAGGCGGTGGATTGCTCTCAACTGCCGGGAAGTGCTTGTTCATATAGAGCAGCGGTCGGGAAACTTTTTTAACCATTACCCCAAAATATTTTTGCGTAAGCTGATATTACCCCCCCATTCTGAAAAGAAAACAATCAATGTAACAATAATTACTTTAAAATTGGGACTTTTTGATGTAAGAGCAATTTGAATACAGTGTTCGGCGTTTAATCGATTTCTGTTTTTCGTTTTTATGTTCATTAGAGTGGAAAAGCCTTGTTCACAAAGGTAGGTTGTTGCAAATGGCAGCAATTTTTTTACCGCCTCCTCATGTGCAATTTTGAAAGCCTTTGCAGGCTTTGACAACCAAAAAGAGGACAGATTTGCTTTGGTCTCAAATTGAATACGTGCTTCAGTATTGGATCGAAGTTCAAGAATTTCCTCTGCCAAACCTGGAGATTCTTCTGGTATGTTAGTAATTTCACATTTAAAAGGATCTACAACCCAATTCACAGTTTGTACATCAAGATCTGAAAAGTAGTCAGAGAACCGCTCTCTGAGTTTCGTAAGATGAAATTAGAAAAATTTCCCTATTACCCAAAAAAAATCATTTTTACCCCATTTCGGGTAATTTACCCCGGTTCCCCGACCGCTGATATAGAGCAAGCCCTCATGTAGGAGTCTCTGGAAGGACAACGCGCACTGCATAATGATGCGTATCTTGTAGGTTGGTTGTCCCGTCGTC
This sequence comes from Nicrophorus vespilloides, assembly GCF_001412225.1. NCBI lineage: Eukaryota > Metazoa > Arthropoda > Insecta > Coleoptera > Silphidae > Nicrophorus > Nicrophorus vespilloides. The sequence goes on from NW_017095532.1 coordinate 155,114, forward strand.
CTGGATACGATCTTCTTGCAGAACCCTAGACGACTTGAGATGCTCGCTGATATAACCGTCAGTAATGTCCAGGTCCATCCTTGTGAGGACACAAGACAGCGACGCGGTGTGGCCATGTTTTTGGCTCCTTCGGAGGAACGCTCTTGACGTAGGACAAGATGTGGCCCGCATACCGGACAGATACATAACGACCACAGCCTTAGGGTTTTCTGACTTCAAAATGAAACCTGTCCTTTCGGTTGCCGGTCCCCCTCGACCAAAATTTCCCAAAGTGGTCTATATCGACCCCCAGGGGTCTATGACAACCTGCAAGGGGTCTACGTCAGCAAAAAAAAAATTGGGGGTCCATGATAGTGGATCTCAACATACACTGATGGTACCTATTTACTTACATTATACTATCTTATAATATAAAGACATATACATTATTTATAAAAGTACCTATGAATTAAAAAAAAAATTATATATGTTTATAAAATTGTGTAAGTTGTAGGATGTAGGCATTCGCTTTGTGATCGCAATACATTTTGAACTTGTAAAAATATAGCGAGGAAATTTTGAATTTCCTTTCCATCGTCATACCTAATGGAAAGGGGGTTCAGCGCTGTTACCAATCTCCTAAGGAAAAAAAGTAACAGACTGGACATTATTAGCCGAGGAGATTTAAGATTAAACCTTACAAAATTGACGCCAAATGTTGATAATTTATTATTAAAGCATCAGATTCATTCTTCTCACTAAAAACATTTACTTATTGCTTAGTTTATGTTTATTTTATGTTACGTATATTTTATATAATAGATACAAAATTTTATTTTTATTTTTTTATATTTTAAAAAAATATCAGGTAAGTAGGGGGTCTACCCAAAACCGAAAAACATGGCAAGGGGTCTACGACACAAAAAAGTTTGGGAACCTCTGATTTAGATAGTTGCGATCTTGTTGTTTGCACGTTTATCTTGAAAACATTCAGAGATTTTTTGTTTGCAAAATACTTCTTATCTGTTGAAATAGTAGGTTCTTGTGGCGTTTTGAGACCTCGGCACTGCCATCTTTGGTTTTCGTTGTAGTAGTTTTTTTGCGTATTATTTTCTCGGTCTTCCGCGTTTCCGCTTTCCCTGCTCCCAACTGGAACCTGTGGCCTCCGAAGGGCAAGATGATGTATCGGTGCCCTTTGCTTCCCGCTCCGTGGTCACAAGAAAGAACTGCGATCACACAAAACACACTCGATTCCAAACGATGCCAAATAACAGAAATATTTCTTATAACAATGCTGCTATAAACACGTCTGTACTACTCCGTGTCCCGAATCGAACTGCATTTTTAATTTTTAATATCGAAGTTATTATAATTAGAAAAAACTAACAAAACTACTAACCTAAAATGTGAACAATTCATGATTATATGTAAATAGTAATACATGAGTTGTGTCTATCCGTAGACGTACGGATAGACGTTAAGTGTTAAGTTATTTGTTGTAAAACTTTTCGGAAAGCATTTCTTTATTTATAGTCGTCGTTCAATTTTAGAGCACTTACTGTATTATAATACTTCAGTTGTCGTAAAACCCTTATCTCCTCTAGTGCTTATTTTTACTTTGAAACGTGATTTCCCCCTTTATATGTTTTATTATTAAACAAACCGAAGAAAGTAGTAGTAGTTCGAGCTTTTCGATGTTTATTACTTTCCGCTCACAAATATTATTATTAATTCTATATTTTTTTAAACATGCTTTCTATTTAAAGTTTGCTGAATCTCGTTGTTCGCATTTAATTCTACTAATATTATTATATTAATATTCTATTAATATTAAGGAATTAAAATACTCGATAAGTGTATAAAAATTTTTAAATTGAAAATAAAATTTTAGTTAAGTTTTAAAAAAATAAATTTTTAATTAATAATAAACAAAATAAAAATAAATGATATGAATGAAGATTTCTTGAAATTAAAAAAAAAAACATGTTTGTAAGATTTTTTTGTATCTAAATTATACTTCACGTTTATATTTTCATGATTTTTTTTAACATGTCAGTCAGTGAAACTGTGTTGTTTTCCATTGCTCTAGTTTCATTTCTGATCTAAATTTAGTGTTTGTTTAGTATATGCTTTGCACTACCAGACTCCTGGTTCCGAATATTGATTTTATTACAAGAATTTTTTTTTTGGTATATATAAATGAATTAAATTGTGCGATTCACCGCACGGTACTGTTACCATGGATACAAAATAAGATGATGAGATTTATTAAAAAAACTTTGAGTACTTACATGAATTCAGGGAAACTGAATCACCAATAATTGTTTTACGCAATTAGTTTTAGTAGTGCTCCAAGAATAATATTACGATTTATATAGTTTTCAGTTTTAGCTGTAGAACTATTAATATCATTCATATTTGGATGGAAAGACTGTGAATAATTAATATATATATATATATTATTTTTAGCAAATTTATGTACAAGTATTTGAAAATATTTTTATTTCTATTTTGTACCGAAATATAGTTGCAAATACCATAAATGTAACGATTTTAGTTTTTTTTTTAATATTTAAATTTGTGTACATTTGTAAAGAATGTTTGTTTTGTTTTAGTTGTGCAAAATATAAACTCGAATGCTATTTCAGTTGGCTACACTTATATTTTCAGAGATTACACTGAACTGTTTTGGTGCATTACTAAATAATAAAAATAATATCATATTTTTTAACTGCAAAAGTAGACAACTGATAAATAATAATCATAATTGTAAATGATAAAAGGAATTAAGTTGAAGATATTATAATCTTGTGCAAATAACAATCGTATAATCGTATAATTCGGAAAATTTATAACAGACGTAAACAAATTTTATGTTGCGCTCACCACTGTATGGACGTGGAGAGCTTCGGAGAAAGATACGCAAGACACGACCAATTCTATTTATATAAAAGATAAATGTCCTTCTGCTGCTGCTGGTGCCGCCGCCGCCACCGCCACCTTTTCTCTCCATGTTCTTGACTTCGCGCCGCATCGTTTTTTTCGCCACAATCTAAATTTACAGGACGAAAAGAAGAAGGCCTCTCCAGGAATCTTCGTTGTCGAAGTGTACAACCGATGTAACCACACAATACCTCTCACCTCAATCGTTCACCTTCCTCTTCAGATGCTATTGGAAAAACCTCCTACGTGTCCAGAAGAAAATGGGAGATTAGTTTATTAGTGCCGTGATTTATTTTACGACCGCACGCGCGCCACGGATAATAAATCAAACGCGGCTATGAAACTCGCTGAAAATAAATATCGTGAATAAGGCACATATCATCATCATTTCTTAGCTGTGTACCTTCCGTCCAATTCGCCATTTTCCATCGCTGCCGGTTGTTACGCTAATAGAAATCACTCTCGATCCAATTCATTAATTTTGATATTGAAATAATAACGGCGAGCAATTTTATATTACGCTTCAAAGAGAAATTGAAAATGCCATTTGCGACGCTCTGCAATTTCCTTCTAATACGCAATTTCCGTTCCATCACTTTTTCTTTTAAAATCCATCCATGAAAAGAAAGTACATTCACAATAACTTAACTATAAATATTAAAACCGGAAATAGTCATGAACTAATTAGTATTTAAAAAATAAAATGAGCACGAACATTATTTGATTACTGTTGATTATTGTCTATATTATTGTAGTGAGCTAATTTAATTAATTGTGATTTGATCTCATTTGATCAATCAATTTAACAATTTAATTTCATTAAGGATAAACACATTTCAAAGATACTATAATTATAGTTAATAATACAAATTTATTATTATTTTTAATATTAAAATATTGCATTTCTATCCATGACTCGCTATTATTAAAAGACAAATACCTCGCCTAGTCCGTATACTTGCTTCATTTTTGAATGCGCAAAATGTAACAAAAAAAATCATAAAATATTTTTATACATATTTTGTGAACTCATTTTTGAGAATTCATTTTTATTTTTCTTAACTAAAGTGAATTCGCATCATGCTAGTTATTGCAGTATTTATAATTAGTTTTGTTTATAATCTAGCAACTCATTTATGACGCGATTAATATTAACTAATAAAAGCAATACATTCGTGTTTATTTTATATGCTGATGTAATAGTATTCACATTGTCCGGTTTGCAAATTCCGGAAGTTCAAATAGTATTGAGCACGTTATTTTTCAAATTTCCCATATACTCGTTTGTTTCATGTTACGCAATCACAAGTGTCGATGTATTTAGACTCTCGTCATTAGTAGTGTTTAAAAAAAAATCAAATAATTAATTTATATTTTTCATTTGTCTCGATAAGACACATTATTATTGTCGTGCAAAGTTTTACCTTCAATTTTTTCTTGTTTACGTTCATAATAATGAGGGGAACTAATGATATTGTTAGGTATAAATGTCAAGCATCGCTGCTAAGCCAACGAAGATAAATGTCAAATAAAAAAAAGTTAAAATTTATGCGTATTCTAAAATATGGCTTACAGATTATGTAAGAGCAGTTTGCGCATCATCTAATATAAATAACAGTATTAATTGGTTGAAGTTTCACCTGTTCAATGTAATACTAATATTATTATTCTGTAAATGAACATATATTTTTAAGGTGAATATTTTTAGCACATTTACTTTTTAAAAATGAGAATTAAGATCTTTGAATTTATGTTAGACAATAAATAACATTTCGTTGGTCTGTTGAGACTGTGCGTAGTGTACATTAATAAATGCATCCGTGTAGGTTTGTTATTTTTGAAGAGAATGTTTGGAGGACTTCCGCTCTTGGTCGGAGAAGACGATGTATTCTTAGATTCTCTGAAATTGAAAAATTCTCACACTCTCGGTGAAATTGCGACCGGTCCCATGGGAAGGAGAAACAGAATCGACAAGTATAAAATTGTTCTATAAGAGCCCAGTATTTCTCCTAAATTATTTTTACTCGATGAATGCAGCGCATAGAATAATATATATATTTTTTAAATTAAATGATTCAATTACTCAATGGATTGCATGAGTTTTATTTTGTATTTAGTTAATATCGATTTTATTGCTTCGTTTTTCAAGGAGAGAGGTGGAGTTAGGGGAATTGAGAAGACGATGATGTTGATGACGATGATGCTGCACACGGCAGATGCATTGCAAATTAAATCGAAAGCGCTTCACTTCCATGCCCGAGCGTTATATTAAAACAATGGGCGCTGTTCATTCCGAAGACACAATCGATTAATTCTGATGCACGAACAAGAGAAAACAAATTTCAAATCATTCACATCCATCATACACAAAAACACAAATATGTCAATGATATGCAACTTAATTCACGCCGTTTTAAAATGCCTTGACAGTTTATCTGCCTTTTTTTGCTGCTTCTTATTTTTATTATTACCAACTGTTGTTTATTCATCAATGCTACCAACGCTTGCGGTACAGTGATCCCTGGGGATAGAATGATAGCGAAATCCACTAACTCTTTTCCATTAAGAATAAAGTTGGTTATATTGTATATCATACATCTGCTCCTTTTGAAATACCAACCTATTTACAATATTCTTTAAATAAAAAAGTACTAAAATTAATAATTATTTTCAAAATAACAATATATTCTAATACTATTGTTCAGTTTAATTACTTAGTTTTAAAAACAAATTTCAATTTTTAAAAATTTCCACAATCTCAAACCGCTTGTGATCATGTAATACTCACAGACCATGTTACACACGTTCAGAATGATTGTTGTCAAAGTAATTACTATTACGCTAATTATTAATTGCACTAATTGTATTTATGTTTGATCTTTATCGGAGTTTTAGAATTAGAAGTTTGCCTGATATGTGTAATATATACTTGACTCTGTTTTTTTTTATTGCTCTGCATTATTTTTAGAATATTACACATAGTAAAGATTAAGAATATGAAGTAGTACTTGTACACAATAATATGAGATTTTAAATTTATATAGACTATATAGTCTGAAATAAAAACTAGAAGTAAATTTAGATATTTGAAATTGCACCACAAATTTTCATGAATAAAAAACAATTATGCTCGAAATGAAATCTGATTTGGCCCCAACTAATACTGTTTGGGGATGACCGACCGTAGCGACGTTAATAGAATTGTATATATCTTTTTATTTTGCTTTTGTCTACTAAATTTTTATATTTAAAAATACAAAATCGCTGCGTAAATTATACATGATCAGCAACGTGTTTGTGTATTTTTGAGAATTTAATATTTACTATTCCTATCTATTTCCTGGCGCTATTTTTAACCATGTGCTGATGAAATATCTTCCAATGCTTTCCAGTACTTGACATTAGTAAACAATACTTAAAATATAGTATTCCGTTCATTTCAAAGGAATAAAATTTAGGAAATAATCATTAGTATTGGTTTATTAATGTAGAGGTATAATCATACTTGCAGTCCGGCCAAAGGCTATTGACCGAAGTCTCCGTGCGTGAATAATATTGATTATATTTGTTTCTAGGCGTAATCTCGTATTTATATATTTTTTGTTAAATATATTTTCTATCGAATCACTTGCACGATGTGCTTTAGCTTTATACGCTTTTCCATGTTTATCATCACACTTTATGATAGATTAAAGTGTGTACCATTTATAATTGAGGAATTGCATCGGCGGGAAGAACTTGCGCAAACCAGTGGAAATGTTAATGAACGTTAAGCTGTATGTAATTTGCGAAGAATGCATTTTAATTTATCCGAATGATGAATACAATTTACAAAAGGAGGAAGCCGGCAAGGATGAGAAGGAAAAGGAGGCAAGTGGTCAAAAATGTGGCGGAGAGAGAGATTATATGCAATATTATAATTCGCAGCATTCCGATAATATTGACCGCGGCTTAATTAGCATATAAATTTCCTTGCTATTAATTAAAGTAATTCCGTTCTCTTGTAAAAAGCGGAAGATTATCTAAACGCAGCGATCTGGTTTGAAAGTATCGGAGATTAATTTAGATGTGGATGTATGCGTGTATGTGTGTATGTGCGAGAGTTTATCTCTGGTTTGTCCTCGCAAACTGTGGAGAGATAGATAGATCGATGTGTGGCTGGCTTTGGATTCTAGCAGCAGAAACCGGCAGCAGCAACAGCATATGTATTCATTCTCTTCTTGATCCTCTAGCAACTTTGCGAATTAAAAACCATTATGCATAGGTATGTACGTAGCTACATGTGTTTTATTTAGCAATGATAGCGACTCTACTAGACAATCAGGCGAGTTACAATGGATGCTACTGAACATATGGTAGAGACTATAGAGTGGCATTAAGTTCGTTGACCACTCGGTGAAACTCACACACAAACACACACTCGCACACACACACTCTGATAGGATAGATATTTTCTTCTCGCACATATTATACACACTCGCACTCACACACATACAACACTTGCATCCACACACAATCCTCTACTCGAACGCTCAAACTCATTTAATATTACGACTACACCTAATAAAGTGAAAAGCAGGGAATTATAACTCTCGTTCTTTCTATGAACGGGACAAAAACAACGCCGGCAATAAAATAAGTAGAAGGAAGATACACCATTCAATTTCGATTACGAAACAAAATTAGTCGGAAAGATTATACGATATATGCAAGACCAAACTTATTACTAAAACTCATTTAGCAGCATTAATTCAAGAATCCTCACGCATATTTTTTCTGTTTATCTCTTTCTGCTTCTTTTAATGTAATCCTAATTAATTACGTAAAATTTGCATATATCAATCGTGTCCTTTTCAAGCATGAAATACGTTAAGCCTCTCTTTCGAGTTCTCTTTCTGCTATCAAAATATTAAATGAATTATGATCCAACAATTAAATATAATGCAAGTTTTAACTGAGAACATTGGCACAACATATATTTAAAAAAAAACACTATAACTTTCGTCGGTACGTTTTATTGTTATCGAGAAACATGCTTAAAATTTGTAATGAAATTAATACGTAAATTTAGAAAATGCTTTAAAATATGAATGAAATAATAATGAATTATTTGTTTTATTAAATTAAAGGTAATTCTTAGGTAACCAGTATATTTAAAGAAAAACCTCTTTTGTTCTTAAGACAATGCTCCAGGACATCCTACTGATGTTAACACATTTGACACAAGTATTCCTATCAAAGATGTTTTTCTTTCAGCAAAAACAACTTCCCCGATTTAACCATTTGGTAAGGAAGTAACAGCATTTATTTAATTAAAGTAGAGAATACAGAAGAATTTTCATGAATTTTTAAACTAAAATGATCCTGAATTATATACTCGCTTATCTTTCTTAAATATTATAAGTTTTCGATGGACGATATTTGAAAACTATGTAGATATTTTCAAAAAAATAAAGTATTAATTTGAAAAGCAAATAAAGATTTGGAGATCTGCCATCAAATAATGTTATCATAAAACAAACATTTCAATTGACTGGTATATTATGTACAAGTTGAAATTATTATGTTTACTGTTGTAATATTAAGTTTATATTGATTGATATAAAAAATAAAACTTTGTGCACGTGTACAACTATTTAGTTATATATAGTATATATATATATATATGCGATTATTGTATCTTCCCATGTAATAACGATTGGGTACTTAATTTCTAATGGTCAATTAAAACGAGCGACGGACAAAAATTATACTTGGAACATTTCATAAATGATAATTGAATAAAATGTTTTTGTGCTTTTTTTTTTGTTGGCTGTTTAATATTTGTGACATATAATTTAAGTAGGTTGCTTTTGTTCGGTGTACGTTTGTTTCATTTCAAAGTTGTGAATATATATATTTCGTTTTGCGTTGTATGCTATAATGTGCGTTTTGATTTATCGCTGTTGGCCCTATTAAAGCGCTCTGTTCTCCGATACATCTGTTTTTGTTGGAAATAATTTCAGTAGCGCGGTTAGAAAATGCCTGACCGCAAACCGCAGAATATTATTATTGTTAATAATTTCCTTTTCACGAGAATTGTTGATTAGTTCTAACTCGCTCTGAGATCGGATGTAAATAACATTAATGAAATTTTTCATTTCATTTTTCAAGGTGCATTTTGATCCACGACGCTATTTATATAATATTTAAATAATTCCATTTCTTCTTTATATTGTCTTTTCTATAAATTTAAATCACTGAATATATTCGAAAAATATCAAATATTTTCAGGAGATTTATTACATTTTTCTTGCAGTTTCGAAAATGATATGCATAGTGACCAATATGAATGACAATAACAATATGAATGACAATATGTTATACAATAACAGCTTCATTCTAAACTTGCACGTAACAACTAGTAAAATTAACCTTGTTTTCTTCGTTTATATGTGCCCTTTGCAGGTTAATCTTCTACCTAGATGTATTCTTCCATTTTAATCCTTATCGGATGTGTTATTTTGTTAATGAGTGTTACAAGACAAGAGCCATTTTCATTGTGTGTCATGTGAAATTTTGGCGATAGCTGAAAAGACGGCGTTTTTTATTTATCGCTAATTTAAGGTAATCACTGCAATTATGAAATGAGCTCTATAAAATAATGAATTTATATTAATAATCTATAATTCCCGAGCAGAAAGACCTTTGAAGCAGATCAATTTTTTTATTTTCTTATTATGTTATTTTGTGGTTATTATTAATCTAAAATTGAATAAAATAGTAAACGATTTATATTTTTTTGCAAATAAATGTATGAATTAATGAACTTGTTATTCTAATAAATATTTTTTTAAGATTATTCTCATCACTTTTAGAGATTTGAACATAACAGGTCATGTTCTATATACTCAAATTATTGCATTTGATAAATAATTGAATATTGAAATATATGTTTTTTTATAGAATAATAAATTATTATTTTCTAAATATTGCAATATCTCATATCGGTACAATATTATCATAATCCTTTGACAAGATTATAAATATATTTATATAAAATGGATTAGTTTATTTTTTGATTTATATAAACATAAAGTTTCGAAATTTCAGAGAAAAAAATAATAAACACATATTTAATACTTGTATATATTAATAATAATATATGATATTAAATTAAAATTATGAATAAAATTAAAATAGTTGATTAATTGAAACGTCCCTCATTGGAAATCTCCAAGAAGCTCCATTATAGTTAGGAAAAGAAAGAAAATGATTGACTATCCGTAAACGCTCCCATATGGATTTCCCATTATTTACAGTAAAAAAATGTCCGTAATTTTCACAGTCAATATAATTAATTCAATGATTTGTTCTTATCTTTTTTTTAGAAGCAAGTTGATATATTACCTGCTCGTCCAAATGAGCAATAAATCAAGTTCATCAAATAAAATATTTGAATAAGAATAACTTAATTTCCTGTCAACTTTTGTAACTCGCATCGTGTGCATTTAAAATTTTATGACAAGAACAAATTAATTGTCAGTGATTTTTTTTACATATGTCATATACGCTTGTTTGTTTATTCATTGATTTATGCCTGAATTTATTAAGCTATATTTTATGTTCGGTATTGTGTGGAAATGGGCGGAAGAAAAGAAAAATCGGAATGAGACGCAGTAATTTGTGCGTTTGATAATAAAGCAAAATGATAACAAATAGAGTCATTCGTGCGAACTCTCGAGTATAAATTGATGGCATGGAGGGGTCGAGCGAAAAGAGTTAAGTATATTCGAACGTTGGTTGGTTGATTGTTTGGTTGTGCGGTTGGTTGTATGCTGCGTATGAATGCGAGTGTGTGTGTGTTTGCTGGCCTGGCACTACAGGAAGGTGTGCTTGTTTTCTGCTAGTTATAAACATTCCTCACATTAAGTCGGTGTTTCTATAATGCCTATATAGAAACCCCCACACCACATAGTAGACACTCACTAGCACAAGCACACTTGCACTTTACGCCACACCACAGTTACTCTTCGAGTCTTGTAAAATGCTGGTACGTACGTATGTTTCTTCTGCTTCTTCCTTATATGCACGATATTTTTCATGAACATCAAGTTCGTCTTGCCTGACGCATGATGGATGAAATCCATGTATACGACGGCCTCACCGACCAATTCATTTGACTGACTAACTGACTGATCGCAGCATCCTGTTGTTCGAACGATTAACATCATAAAACAACGAAACGCCGATACTGCTATGTGTGGTCTTTAAATCAAAATCAAATAAGTTTATTTCCGTTCACCATTCACAAATAACCACCAGCCGTTGATGACATGTTTTTTTAATCTCCGTCAACCTAACGCAATCGCTTTTTACTGTTTAATACACATGCATTCAAAATTTAAAAGAACATACTAATTATTAATATAAACACGACGCGTAAACTCATCAATGGTAAAATAGGTGAACAATGTGGATATTGTTTAATTATTTAACAGTTTTTTTTTTGTAAAAATTGGTAGAATAAATAAGAAATATTTAACTGCATGTTAAGACGTATATACATGTATTTCTTATTCAATCTATAGCTATCTTAAATAGAAGATCTGCTGTGCTTTATATAAATATTCCCACGTTGGCTTAACATCAAGTCAGGACAACTGCAAGACGTGTAATAACATTGGCAACAAATCTAAAATATTTATTGTTCAATGGGAAGGCATGAAAATGCTTCCCCTATACATTTAGCCTGTCTTAGTGATACAATTTCGCGAGTCTCAGTATTTATAATTTATACATAGGTTCCAATGGCGGCCGGTGACTTTTCAACCAGGGGATGCTGTACAAAAAAATCACTGAGTAATTCAACATAATTTCCCCTTAATTCGTGATGCTCAAAATGTCTTCGTAATGTCCTCTAGTGATAAAAAAAAACAGATGTCAAAAGAACAGAGCGTTTATTAATTTCGATAAAATGTATCGTTTTGTGCATTAGAATATTTTGAAATGATTATCTTCGTAAAAAGAAATGAACGTACAAGCTCTTTATATGTTATATCAATAAACACTGCGTTCTAGTCCACGGAAGCTATGTCAGGAACCGCATCTACTAGTAGCAGTAAAGCACTTGTCGACTTCAGTACGTGACCTAGAATACCAAGAAGCATATCCCGAATCTGAATACATAACATTTGTAAGAAGCAGTGAACATGTATATATGATACGATATGAAAATGCTCTTGACATTTTAAAATTGATAAGTTCTATCAACATAGGATTAGACATGTCGAGGCGGAATTCTTGCGACTCCGATGGCAAGAGGAGTTGGAGGAACCTCGGTCAAGTTAGTTAATACAGTGTTTTTGGCGGAAGATTTTAAAACAGTTATATAGGAATTTTGCTGGAAGTTAGAAATTTAATGAGAGTTTGAGTTTTCGCTTAATAATGTCTCTATAGATGTAGAGAGGTGCACTTTCGGCTTCAATTAACTATACAATTGTAGGCGGCAAATATTTATTTCATCTCTTTTGTCCATACGAATGTGTAATGTAGTCAACCCTCCTATAACGCGATTAATTGGTACCGCGTTATAAGAAACTCAGAATTTGTACAAATTAGATTTATTCTTATTCCGCATTCTGTGGAAACCTAATTCTAATTATTTTCCTAAATCAAATTCCCTCTTCGCATCATTTAAATTGAAATTGTAATATGTATTGTCATCAACTCCTCTTCATATAAACTTTAAATCATCTTCCAGAAATACCGCGTTATATGGAAACTGCACTATGATAGTGATATAGGGTGCTTTACAGTAATCAATCGTTTTATTACGATGTTGAAACTTTATATAATTTGTTGTTATCGTTACGGAATTTTGTAAAGTAACCCAATAAACTATAATTATCGAAATTTCCATATTTCTCCGACCGTTGAGTTTCGCGTCCAAAATTAGCGGCAAATGTGACTGTCTTACTAATTGAGGGTCGGTTAGTAAGCTACGCGTAAGCAGTTTAATTTCGAGAGAGTAAAACAAAACTAATGCGGAAGTAGAGTACGCTCTAAAAGGCTTAAAATCATATTAATTTCCTTATTTACTGTTTACGGACCATAACATACATTCATATCCTACCTTGATGACTGTAATAATTCAAATAACAGTTAGCGAAAATAGTGTTTTGTTGCATAAATTAAGCAGGCAGAATATGTAGGTTAAACTCTTTGAGCATTGAGTAGGCGCTCGATCGCTTATTAATATTATTATTGGTATATCCTTGTCCATTTCGCTCGTTTCCATTAATGGCCGGACAGTATCTTTCTCCCTCCCATGTGCTCCTCTTTTTTATGACATTTTTTGTTGTATTAAATTATTAATTATTGAACGTAAATTTGCTATAAATCAAAACGGCCGCGACGTCAAGGAAATTATGTTATTGCTCAATGTTTAATCGATGCCCGCGAACACAGCTTGGGACGGACTCTGATACCAATCTTTAAATATACTTCTTCCTTTTCTACTCATTTGTTGCTCTTTTTTTTCTCATTTTTAATATATTCCTCTGTTTACGAGGCAGGCCATATTTCATTGCTCATTAAATCACAGACGCATTCCAGCACCGGACTGCTACAAATTTTAATTAATTAATTGCGTTTTTTTTTCTCCTTCATATTTTCCATTGCTTTGAAATTTATTTGTTAGCCTTTTCGGTTGTCTCAAAAGGTCGTTGAAGCTTTGAGAAAACTGATATTCCCTTCGTTTATTTCAACCAGTCTTAATTGTTTACGTCCACTTTGTTTTATTTTATATCATTTTTTATCGTTCGCTGGCAGACGGCAAAAATATTGCTGCAGTGGAATAGTAAAATGTTTGTCGACTCCTTAAACTTAAACAACGTTGACAACCAGTACTTTTTGCATCTGCGATGCGAATAATCTGCCAAATTCATTCTATAAATAGAACGTAGCACCTTATGTAGACCATTAGCTGTGGACAACAAGTATTGTATCTTAGCATCAAATCAAAGCAAATTAATTAAATATTAAATGCATTATTTCGCCGTATAGCAATTCTATACAACACAATGAAACGGATAAAAAAATATATTAATGTGCGAATACATTTTTGCTAATCTTTCATAATTGATTCATTTCATATATTATAACAATAAAAAGATATTAAAAAATATGTTCTTGAAACTGGAAACTAAATATTAAAAATCATTGTAATATATTATCTCAAAATTTTCTTAATTTAGAAATTGTTATTAATACAGTGTAGTGAAACAATTTTCCCAATATAAACTAATGTAAAATACGATGCGTTCCATCCCAGCAAAAATGTATAACTTGATTTTGCTTTTTGTTATTAAATTTTGCACAAAAAAATCACAAATAACATGTCCAAACGCAAGTTTGGAAATATGTGTTCTCACAAACAACTCTATTTGTTTACATTTCTTGTATCAATCCAGGGTCTTTGCTTTATATATTTTAAATTTATAAACTTATAAAGAAGCGTACATAGTAATAAAAAAATAAATTCAAAATAAATATAAATGATAAGTATAAACAAAATTTAAATTTATTATAAACCCTGAAAATAAGAAAAAATCTTATATAAAAACTTTCCAATAAAATTGGAATTGATAATAACTTTCTTCATTTTTACCCAATTGCCATTACATCTTTATATGGTGGAATTGCTATTTGCGGTTGTTGAAATTAATAAAATGAAAGTGATGTAATAACATAAGAATTAAAAATAAATGATTATTCAAATGCTAGCAATAAATGACATCATATTGAATTCTATAAAATCCGTATGATTGATAAAATTAAAAAATGATATTGTTAAATCTGTTGTTATTCTATCGAAATGTGCATTTCTGTAACAACACAAAATGGAATCCAATTTCCATATGCAATTTATTAATATTACAATGATTTCTGATGTCAATTGTTATGCGCATTGTTTTAAACGTAGGCGTTTGCATCCGGGTTGCGTCGAAATATCGTTCTCTAAACTAAGAAAAAATCGCGATTAACCAACATGATTTGAAAAATAGATACGCACACACAATGACCTTAGAAAAATTGAAGAGGAAAAAAATCCTGACAAAACATTCTTGCGTAATTATGCTTTCCTTCTTTCATATATATATTTTTTCTTAAACACCTGTTCAAAAGTATTGTTGTACAGTGTATAATGTAGTTTAGGCGCTGCCCACTCTTGTTTCGCGATAATCAATCCGCATTTGTTCTTGGACTTAATTAATTACTTGCAAACAATTGATTTACATTCGCAGATAGTGATGATAGGTGGGCTTGCGCTAATTGACTAATTCTGTACTTTTAGTATTATTTGCAGAAGGCACAGTCGAGATTGCATCGAATTATGCGTGAATTCTTTTGAATGACTTGTTCTCGTTACTTTTATTTGTTTTAACTACAACATGCAAACTATTAATCATTCATTGCGAAAGTATAAAGGATCATAAGAATTAAAAAAACAATCTTTCGTTATTCATTGCAGTATCACATTACAGTGATTTGATTTTTTCTGCTAAGTATAAATGCGCCGACTTGGATGTTATGAATATTTATCAATATGGTTATATCTCTTTTATCTTTTGAAACCAGCTAGTTAATAGAAATTCTAATATATAATTACAAATTAAATTATTTAAAATATGTTTCCTCATAAAACGTATTATGTTTAAACGCTTATTAAATTAGTTCATGATTGATGTTGAATTTACAATACGGTGAAAATCCAGTTAGTCTATTGTCTAACAGATTAACTGTCTACACATTTTTATATTTCCTTATCAATCTTTTGATTACCTCTTTTTCATCGATGGTATTTAAAATATATTTTTTTATTAGGTGTTGTTTGCACAACTTCCATTTCATATTAACTAATCGGTAATCATGTTTCTATATGAAATGTAATATTAAAGTTTTAGTTTATTCTACCTGAGTACCTGTAAAATCTGATTGTCTATTAGACCAGAGTTTTTCAAACTTTTTTTTTTATCTTACGGCACATTTGAATTATGATTATTTGTACACTTATTGTGTGTTGGATTTCGTAAGAAAATAATTGAATTAATGTTCTTTAACAAATTTCGGGACACCTAAGATCATCTTGTGGCATTTGAAAATGACTGTGTTAGACAATTCGTGTCATGTTTTACTCTAAATTCAATCTGATATTCTAATGAAGATCATTTTCATATATTATTGGTTATAATAAACTTACTTTTGATAATATACTTAATGAAGGTTTGTTATGTTGCGAGTTTTTTTGACATTGTACATGGCTTGGCAATTCTCATTATGCAATAGCAAATGAGAATCTGATATGAATAATGTTGAATTTATTTATATTTTCGTGTCTCATTTGCAAACCAGATTTGATTGGATCTAATAATATTTCTTGCAAAAAAAGGAATGTCAATATCGGATAACATTTTTTGAATTGACTAGAATAAGTACACGGAAGCGGCGGAACGATTCTGTAATTTGAGTTGAAAGGCTGCGAATGCAGCGAGTGGTCATCGTTTAAGGGCATCGCAGCGGATGGTATAAACAAAAGAATAATTAATTTATTACGCGGCATCTCGTCATTAAGCGGCCTTAAATGGGTAAAATAAAAACGAATCGCGAGAATTTCTCACTGAGCTGAGTTATAAACGAGAATTTATTGGAAAATTCATTAGGGAATTTAAAAAAAATGATCACCTGCAAATACATTAATAATAGGCGCGAGTGGAAGAGGATCTAAATTCGAACGTGTATTTACATTTACGGTGATTATTTAAATTATTTTAGTCGCATCGTTTTTCCTATTAATTACCTGTTGGCGTAACGGAATCAACAGAAAACACCATTCAGCTCTATCGAACAAACATACTACTGTAGGAGAAATGCACATTTTAATGCAGTAATAGCTTCACTCGAAAGTGAAGCAACTGTTATATACTTTTTGTTAGATTAACTAGATTGTATTAAATGTATTGTATGTATATACATTTATATAAGAGGATACATTTATTCGAGCTACCGATATATTTTTTTTTTCATTACTCATATCTAACGCAGTGTTCTTCAGTATTCAATTTATTGCAATGCGATACGAATGTTATTAGTTCTAAATTTAAGCAATAAAAAAACAATGTAAGTTTTATAGCCCATTTAAAAGCAGAAATAAAATCTAAACATAATACAAAATGTAGCTGTCTCAATTGCATTAACACGAATATGTTTTCAATAAATATAAATATTGCCATAAGTTTCAAGTAACAACATACAATTGTAAATAATAACAAAAAATTATAATTAAAGATGTTTTTAATGAACATTATTTACAAATTCGTCATGATGCCTACAACGAGTGCTGTGTGCGTATTTTGTACTTTTTTTTTTATTTGTTGTTGTTTGCTGCCGTCCGCTTTTTGTCATTGAAACGGACGGTCTCTCCTCCTCTACTTATTTTATTTGGATTTCCGTTGCCGTGCAGCAAAGCAAAGTGAAAAATAAAATCCGAAGCGACCATCGAACATACTGTGGCCTCGTAATAGATTGCATGTTTAGAAGTGATTTGGAGAAGCGATCTCTGTGGAAAAGTTAACTGACAAACAAAAATCGCGGTAATTGCAGACGAAGTAGAAAAAAACAACGAAGAGAAATACAAATAAATTAGATAAAATATATTCGCGGCGATTCGTTCTAGGAATTCCTTTCGGCGTGTATTAATTTTGAGTCATGAAGGTTTGTTCTTTTTTTTGCTCTCTGCTTCCATTTATTTTTCACACAATCATATATATACTACTACTACTCAGAGTAGTACAGCTTAAATACACGCAATTGAAATTGGGATATTTATTGATGCTGTAGATAAAACTGCTTCCTCTTTCCTAGCTTTACTTATTTAATGACTTTGTATAAACAAATGTTAGTACTTAAAAAAACGAAGGTATAAATAAAGTGCGTAGAAAAAATATGTGTGCTTCTAAAATTAGGTCAGGTATGTTTAACATTTTCCCGTTAAGTAGCTGGGGAAGTGAAAAATGTTTATTTGGTTTGATGATTGCATCCCATTCCATTTTTAGTGCGGCGACGACGATGATGATGGTGGAATTGAACCACACAAATGATTGCAAGCCCGAGCAATCACGCGAACCTCTCTTTGAAGTATTTTAAATTTTATGGTCATCACGTCGATGTGCAATGTGGGATTATTTCTGTCGCAATTCTAGATGGGCTGCTCCGACAGTGTTGAGTGCTAAAGAGAAGTGAACAGCAGGGACGTGAAAAGATCGACCAGAGCACGTGCGTTGCGTCTCGTTAAAATGCAAAGAGAACCAACAAAAAATGAAATAAGTAAATACATTTTCATATCTAATGCTCCGAACACATTTTATGTCTGTTCATCTTCGTAATTACAATATTTACGCGTCTAGCAAAGTTTTAAAGTCAATGTTCGGTGTAAAATTACATTTTTATTACGTAAATATTAATCTCATTAAATGAAAATCCCTTTAATTATAATTTTATTACTTGGATAATCTTCTTATTTAAATCTGTAGGGTCTATCTACTTTTATCATCTATGTAAATGCATGTTTAAATATATTACTTCTTTGTTAAGTCAAATAAAAAAAACTATTTTAATCAGTTTATTCCAATTCATTTTTTAGATATATTTAGAGAAGATTGAGATGGTTTGAATACATTTATAATATAAAATGAGACAATCTGGTTCTTTTACTTAGTTTAGAAATGCTTTTTAAACATATTTGAACAGTATCTTTTTATTTTCCAGGTTCTGACTTATATTATCTACTAGTTGATTTACTCGTTCTTTGCTATAGTGTTTTCCTCGAAATCTAAACGAAACATGCTTATCATATTCCAATTTAATATTAAATTTTACAAAAAAAAATCGAAAACACAAATCCGTACGATTCCGTGATATATTTTATATTTGCTGTTATTGTTAGATATCTCTTAGTCTTTCTAAGAATCTTCATTTACGTTTTAATCAATACAAGAGTTTAGTACAGAATGGTAACTTACAAATTAAAAATAGATACAATTTATAATATAATCGTATCAATACTGAGTGATGCGATAAATATTTATTGAAGTTAATTATGTCTGATATGCCATATGCCATACATAGAGGCAACAACAAGCAAGAATGCTCGCCTGCAAGGATTTTTGGAGGCGAACCAGTGGGTGACTTTTGCGAAGTTTCGATTTTCTAGTCCGGATGTATATATATGAATCCGATACATCTACATACTTATATGGTCACGACTTCAAAAACCGTCAAAATTGGAGGTTTGCATAGCCGATGTTTGGAATCGTTCGCTGCATACACAAATGAAGATAAATAATTTGCGCCAGGCTGAAAAGATCTTCCATGACACAGATTCCTCTCTCTCGCCATTGGTTTCACCGTGTAATGCCTCCTGGCCATATCACATACCTTATCTAACTCACCTGCTACACGCTAATTAACAACTCGCGGATTTGTTCTTCCATTCTCACTTACACACAAATACACACACACTGATTAAATAACATTATTTTAAAGGCGCCTAAATCAATTCACATGCTGGAATTTCCAATCATACAATAACTTGTTTTCTCTTCTCTGTATTATTATTATTATTGTTCAGAAATAACATGAAGATGGCCCTGAGGTTAATGGAACAAGTGAAATATATGTCAAATGGCAATTGTTCGGCGATTCTCACTAAAAGCGTTACGAGTTATTTATTAATTTCTTTATTGGTGTTTTTCTAATTATTCTATAGATATAATTACACTAAAATAATAAAGTTATTTCATTTTATTATATACTTTAGTATGAACTATAGAATTTCAGTTTCAAGAAACAAATATTTAGATAAAATAAATGTATCACAATAATTTTATTTTGTTTTCTTATAGTATTAATAATATTGATTTAAATAAATATATTTGTGTTAAAGGATTAAACATCTCTAATTACCGTAGATTATCTAGTACAGTGGTTGCCAAAGTGGTGGTCCGCGGACCACTAGTGGTCCGCGAGAAAATTTAGCTGGTCCGCAGAAAAATGTGGAATATACTTACGTTATGTTTTAAGATGCATTAAAACATGATTCAATTCATAACAATACGCGACAAGTTATAAAAACTTCTGTCGTATACTGTACACACTGGCCATTTTTTTTATAAATATATTAAACACTTAAAAAATCCTATTAGTGGTCCGCGGGATTTAAATTATGAATTAACTGGTCCGTGAGGTCAAAAAGTTTGGCAACCGCTGATCTAGTAGATCTTTCATTGTGGAGTATTAGTCTTTGCTATTGTAGATCATGTATGCCACTATGCATTTTTCATTGCATGTACGTTTACTTTATATTTTGTAAATATAAAATATTATATTAGTAAAAGTGTTTCTTTTTTTGTATATAAGTTTTTTTTTATTATAGAAATTGAAAGTGAATGCAACTTAGTCGTAATTTTTAAGTAAATGTGAATGAAACATACTTTCTACGGAACTAATTATTCTTCAGTAGAAAGTTATGTCATACGCGAATGCAATTACTGGAATTGGTCACATTCCATCGCAAAATGTATCGATTATCAATCTATTACATTGTTTCATCAAGTGAGCAAAACTTTCGGGTGTAACAAATAAGATGATGACAATAATAATGATAATAAATGTTGTTTTTTGTTCTCTCTTTTCCAGGCCAGTCGGTCTATAGCCCGAAGTGGATACCTGTTTGTGGCCCCCGACTGGGACTTCTCTGTGCCCCTCAATAGGACGAAGGTGAGCCCCAATGCAAAATCCATTTAAACTTTTCCTTTTTTTGCTTTAAAGCGAAGTGCATATGCAAATGCCGCGCGCGTGAGGCTACCGAAACATTCCACGGATTGCTGTGCCGTGCGGCCGTTACGGCTGTCCCAAATTCTTCTATTTGCCAATAACGAAAAGAATTCGCAATTACCGACTTGTATAACGATTATTGTATGTGCGAGTAAGCGAATAAAGAAAGAGAGTGAGTGAGAATCAGAAATAAAGAGAAAAAGATAGTGTTGATTTGTATGGTGTCTGTATGCTGTGTGTTTGGAATATTAAGATTTATCGAGCCTTGAACTCCTCGCACTCACCTCAATACCGAATTATTACAGACGTTTTTGTTTTATCAACGTCTCTCCGGCCGCATATTACTTCAATATGTGAATTAAGTTACCGATTTATAGCCTCAATTCCATAGTAATTTTAAAAATCATTCATTTTTGAGGCTTTGCATATAAAAGTTCAACATACAAAATCAGTATTAAATTATTCCAGATCTATAGTACATTCTCCTACAATCTCTACGTAAATGTTACATAACAATTCTTATCTGGTAACATCGATCTGTTTACATTTTTATCAAAGGTATTACAGATAAGAATTTCCACTTATTTGTTCAAATATTGAGATTTCAAACTTTGGTTTCCTTTTAAAGACATTTTTTATCGTACTGTGCGAGGTATTGTTGTATTTGTGTGTTATACAAATACCAGTGTTTCACAACCCAAAATTTACCCGGACCGGTAACAATATTACTATTGTAAAAAAATATAGCTCTACTCCATTAGTTTCTCCGTGAGTCAATTATATTAGTGTCGCAGACCGACGATTGAAAAACGCTGCATAGATCACCTGTTTTTTTTTTTAACATAAATTGAATTTTACAAATTGGAACTAACCTTAATTTCTTATTTAGTGAAGTGACAATCAGTTGATATATGATGCATTAATTGAATACGAAATATAAATAATTAGTTAAATATGAATTATGGTTATGTTTGGGAAGTTAGGCGGAAGGAACACATATTTGATTCGGTGACGCAACGGTGAAAATGGGAACAGGGAATTGTTGTAACTTTCGGTTTTAAGGCGGAAAATCTGCTAAATGTTAAAAGATTAATAATAAAATAGCGAAGATTACTAGTGCAAGGAACGGTATCTATGTATGGGTTTTCATTGGAGAAGACAATCATAGGTCGTGAGAGACGGGTGCGTGTATCTTCTCTCCGCCTAAGTTGAAATCTCAATGCACACATACAATATTAGAACAAGGATATGGGAAAGTTACTCCTTACTAATGTGCCGTTGGCGATATTATGGTGGTTGTTGTCAATCTAGAAAATTTCCAATAGCCTCTATATCTTTATCATCAAATTGACCGATGCATTTGATTTACGAAACGATGATTTTGCCAATGTTCGACATCCGATCGAGTCTTCTAGTTCTCGAGACGAGCAACAACAACAGCAGTTCAAGTTCACAGAATCGAGTAGTAATGTTTCTGCGAAAAACGACGCGAGTTTCAATGGTAATGAATGGCATTCGCACGCAATAGGGAATAGAATGAAATGTCGACGATGATGGAAAAGAAGAAGAACTCGACGTAGCAGACTATGTCTATATATAGTGCGACGCGAACGCTAAGAAGAGGAGTTGAAAGCAGCCACTGCAGGACGTTATGTAATTCTCCAAAAGTGCAAATCGAAAATGTTTTGGGCCATAAAATAGTAGTATGTGCATGGGAAAAGTGAAAACGCCGTGATGCAACAGCATTCGCAAAAATGGTACCTAAACAACAACAGCGAAGATCCGCAACAACAATTACATTAAGGAAACCATATTATTACAGTAATTTATATGTGAAATGGGATGATGATATTTAGATGTCGTGCTCCATCGGCCCGAGGAGTCACATTCGATCTTCTCCTCTTCGAATGCGAGTGCAACTTTATTAGCTGGGATCGTTCGTCCCGACAAAAGATCTAATTAAAACGACGCCATCTACTCTATTCTGTCGGTGTAATTTTCATAGAATAGGAGGAGGCTTCGAAGCGGACGTGCGTTCCGAATGACCGGCAACCCGTTTCCGATAGATGCATGCATACCCAAAACCAGGAAGTCGAAAGAGTGAAGGGCAACCCAAAACCATCGACTCTCGACGCCGGTGAAACAGAGCGTCTCAAAGCAATAATCTCCTTTGCCACACACCAGCACTAATTGCTATCTTTAAATCACCACTGCACTCGCTATATAACTAAGCGCGCTACTTGTGCCATTCGAAAAAAATTCTCACTACAATAGAATCCGCTATCGTTTTTTGTAATAGTTCCATACAAAATTATCTTATTTTAATAACACATAAATAATTACGTTAAAATAATTAGTTAGTTTTTTTGTAACAATTTGTACAGAAAATGGATTTAATACGTTAACGGTAATATCAATTATTTAAGTTAATAATAATTTATAATTGATTGTACACATTTTATATTATAGTTAATTAATATACTAGAAATCATCAAAAATATTATATTGGGTTGTGGTCCAGTGGTCGGTGAATAGTTAGGTGTGAGGAGATTTTTGATTGTAGTGTACAGTTGTGGCTACATTTTATTGCAGCTATCTAGTTTGTGACCTTGTGTAGGGTGAAATAGAAGAAACAAAATGAGAATTTTTGGCATTTTATGCTGAATTATTTTCGAAAAGAAAAAACGCAACTCAAGCGGCTAAAAAGATATGCGATATCTAGTGGGCATCTGCATCTACCTATCGCGTCGTATAAAAGTGGTATCCACAGGTCAGGCGCGGTGAGTTTGAGCTTACAAATTGAAGCGCTCCAGACGGCCTATAACAACTGACACGGTCAATATAATCTGCGGTGATCGAAAATCCACATTTTACATTGCGTGAGATAGCGGACATAATCAATGTGTCGCATGTAACAGTTAGTCCAAAGACATATCAATGCTGATGGTTACGTCAATCGTTCTAATGTGTGGGTTCCATATGATCTGATTGAACGCAGCGTATGCTCGTTTATGATCAGCTTATTAAGAGAAACCAGTAACAACCTTTTCTCCACAATTTGTTTACTTTAGATGAAAAATGGATACTCTACAATAATGTTGTGCACTGTATGTCTTGGTCTAAAAAAGATTGTGCTCCCCAGACATCACCAAAGATTAGCCTAGTTTCAATGAAAAAGATGTACATTTAGTAGGATTTCAAGGGTGTTGTCTATTATGAGCTGCTACCGAATAATCAAACTATTAATTCGGTCAAGTACTGTAAACAACTTGATCTTCATAATAAATGACGAATATGTTTTCAACATGACAATGCTAGACTTCAAACATCTGTAATCACAGACTTCGCACCGTCCGACTACCATTTGTTTCGCTCTCTACAAAATGACTTTAACAAAACAAAAATGGAATATTTGGATGACATCAAAATTCACCTTGACATCTGGAGATGGCATAATGAAATTGCACGAACGTTTGAGTCCTTTTTTAGAATGTAGTTCTTTTTGAAAAAAAGGTTGAAGATACGAACGGACTTATGTAACAACCCAATATATGAAATAAATTTAATACTCATTGTAACAGTTCAGTTTGAGACGCTGAAATGATAAGACGTGTGTTCGGTGCTCCGTCTTAGGTTATTCAAATTAAATTGTGATAATCAGTTTTCCTGTGTACAGTTGTAAACAAACAATAGTGGGTGAGAACAAAAAATAGTAGTACCAACCAGAATGGCGGACAAAGATTCTTCGGACGGCGAGGAGTACGTTCCACCCAAGCCAGGAGAAAAAGGAAGAGACCCAAGAAAAAACTGAAATAAATATACCAATTCAGGGGACCAAAAAAATAAACACGCGGCAAAACGTTACCATCCAAGCAAAGCAAGTGAATGCGGAGAGTTGCAGTACAAGCAGCAGCAACACAGAACTAAACAGAGTCCATGCTGAGCTGGTAGAATACAGAGCAAAAATTACCAGCTTAGAGACTTGCTCAGAGGACAGGGAAAATTGCTTTTGCAGCAGCAGCAACAACAACAGCACCAACAACAACAGCACCAGCAATAACAAAAAAACAACAAAATAAAAATAGCGGTAATGACCCAACGGGACTACTAGTGAATAACCCGTATTCTGTTTTAGCCAGTCTGCCAAACGGCTCGGAAGAGTCCCAGCCGAAAGACACACCAATTAATAATCCAACCGTACCAAAACCAGTTTCATCCCAGACGTGGACGACATTAACAAACTAATCAAGGACTTTGATACCGTCGGGAAGAATGCGTACACGCTCAAATTGGTTGGGCAGAACAGGTGAAGGTACAAGCGAGCGGTACCAATGACTTTGAAAGAATTAGCGTGCTAATCAAAGATAAACACATCCCATGCCACTTCTACCAGAAGAAAACTAAACGCTCCTCATGCAATACCGAGGACATAAAAGAGGAAATTAAGTCTTTTGGCCACACTGTACGGAACATAAGTGACAGAGATTCAAGCAAACAACTTCCCATGTTATTTGGATATATATAATGTTGTGTTTCTGCTGCATCAAAAAATATCCTTCGAAGCACCGATTAAGAGAAGGGAAGTACTGCAGTGCCTTCGGTGCCAATGCTATGGACACACGAATAACTACTGTTCCAAGCAGCCGCGCTGCATGAAATGCGGGCAAAAGCATTTTCAGCTGAGTGCAGCAAATCACCAGAGACACCAGCAAAATGTGCACTGTGCGAAGACAACCACCCAGGGAACTATAAAGGGTGATCAGAGAGCGGACATTTGCCTCACCCAGACAACAACTCCGTTAACTCCAGCAACTACACCCGTTAACCCAACAATACCAGGGAAATCATATGCCCAAGCAGCGAAAAACCAAGCCGAAGCTATAACCGTAGACGATGTACAGCCATCCGCATCTTCTCCAAACCAATCAGAGAAGCTTTACGATATGATGATGCAACTTATGCGACGGATGGACACTATGTTCGCTCTCATCAGTGAACATGTCAAGAATACGGTATATGCGACGGATCATCCTGATGGTACTGCACATGCAGGAACAAGAAGCAGCATTAAGCACTACCCAGTGCCGAAATTTCAGGAAGAGCACTTGCAGGCAACAAGCGTCGTTGTAGAGGATTGCAAACACAACAACAAACTTGAGCACTTTGTCGAGTTCTTCGACATTCTAGGTAGTCGCTTCATTGCTGCTGGAGACTACAATGCGAGCATACCATGTGGGGCTCCAGACTTACAACATCAAAAGGTCGATAGCTACTGAAAGCTATGCAATCGCGAAACCTCACACATCTATCCGCCGGTAAACCAACCTACTGGCCAACCGACAGGGCCAAACAATTTGACGTACTGGATACCGGCATTGTGAAGGGTATCTAACTACCTTTCCATAGACACGAGTTTGGATTTTTCATCCGACCATTCGCCAATACTTGTAACACTGTCTTCGGAAATTCTGAAACGGTATATCGGTATAGCTCAATTTAATGTGAGGCAGGTTAAGCTAACAATACTAGAGTTAAAGCTAAAAAAAGCGCCAGGATATTACTTGATCACAGCAGAGGTCTTGAGGCAGCTCTCCAGTATCGGCATTAGGGTAATAACGCTTATCTACAACGCAATCCTCAGACTCGGTATATTTCCATCACAGTAGAAGGTAGCCCAAATCATAATCATCGCCAAACTTGGAAAACCAACTGACCAATCAGCCTCCTGCCAGTACTGTCTAAACTGTTCGAGAAGCTGTTGCTGCGAAGACTGAAGCCCTTCCTGTTGGATAGTCATCTCATTCCGGAACACCAGTTCGG
Organism: Nicrophorus vespilloides; assembly: GCF_001412225.1. Lineage (NCBI taxonomy): Eukaryota > Metazoa > Arthropoda > Insecta > Coleoptera > Silphidae > Nicrophorus > Nicrophorus vespilloides. The sequence goes on from NW_017095532.1 coordinate 181,730, forward strand.
ATTTCGTGAGCGAGATGGCACTGAAACAGGTGCATCTTGTGGTAGATGTGATTGGCAAGTCTTGAGGACATTTCCTCACAGGCGTTCGACCGAGTATGGCATGGAGGATTGCTATATAAAATTAAAAAGTGTCCACATGAATATTACGAAATATTCAAATCGTACTTGACTGGGGGCATTTCCAGGTCAAGCACAAGGACGAAGTGACCACGCTACGCCCAATCCTCCCTGGTGTCCCGTAGGGAAGTGTTTCTGGACCCTTACTCTATTTGATCTTCACGGCTGATCTAACAACTCCTCAGCACGCCACTATAGCCATATTTGCTGATGACACCGTTGTTCTACCATCCCACCAAAACCGAACTAAGCCCCACAGATACTCCAAAGAAGTCTGAATAGCATCGAACATTGGTTGAGAAAGTGGAGAATCAGGGCTAATGAAACTAAGTCGGTGCACGTAACGTACACAATGCGTCGATAAACTTGTCCACCCGTTACACTGAATGACAGTGTCCTACCACAGACTGATTATGCTAAGTATCTTGACATGCATCTGGATCGTCGACTCCCCTGGAAAAAACATATCACGACAAAAAGAAAACAGCTGGGACTGACAGCTAAACGATTGCATTGGCTGATGGGTACAACTGTGGGGATCTGCTTGTAATACAAGTATTAACATCATACAGCGGTTCCAGTCAAAAACGCTCAGAGTAATTGTTCTCTGGTTCTCGACTAACGAGTACATACATCAATACACTGGAGTCAGATTTGTGAAGGATGAGATAACGGAACTCAGCAGCAAATACCAACATCGGCTGGAGAACTATTCAAACCTCTGAGCTTATACACACTGAATCTCATCGACGAAGATTGAAACGATTTAAACCACAGGACCTCCATAATTGCTTTTAAAGTTAGTGTTAGTGATGTCTAAATTGAGAATAAGACTTATTTGCGTGTATGCGTTCGTCAGTTTTTCTTTTATAAGCATTCTCTTAATACATATTTTTATTTTTTCATTAATTAATCCAGAACTAGAGCTTGTTATCTGTTTTTATTTTTTTATGCTTGTAGATAGATTGCTTTGTAAAATTTAAAAAAAATGTAACAGTTGGTTATTTAGGATTTTTTTATTATGATTTATATTTGTTTATGTAATATATATTTATATATTTAAATTTAGTTAATTTAATATTAAACATAATTGTATCTATTCCAAATAATGATTGTTATAAATTAATGTAATAGTTTTTTTGACTATATTTTATGTAGTCTCGAATATAAATAATATCATTTAAAGCACATTTTAAACAGTTTCACAACATAAATTATATTTGTAATTTACTATAATAGTGAAATTGCTATATATGGATATATTACATGTATGTTTGTGCGTTTAAAAATAATTCTGAAAGCGGAGAGTAGTTTAGCAGGAAAATGTAACAGGAAAACGTCCGTCTTGCAATGTTCCAGTAACCCGGAGGGAAGGATACAAAAAAACAGAAGAGAGATAAATGAAATTGAAGCTAATAAGAAGATATAACCAGAAGTGGAAAGCCGAGTTTGTTTTGGTGTATATGTATATACGTTGACGGCTTCAAGTACATCTATAAACACAAACTGGGTTATTCTAACCAGATACCGTAATTTGTTATCTATTTTGCCACACCTGCCTCACATTATGACAAAATTTTTGTTTGCGTTCTCTTGTAGGAAGGAACAACGTTGTTGGCACTTCGTTCCTGTCTTCTTCGAAATCATTTTGGTTTTATTATTGTTTTCTCTCTCCCTCGGCTTACCTCTAACATGAAGTGTATAAGTTGAACTCGTCTGAAGTCTATCATTATCTCTAAACATCGCCGAAATAATGAAATTTTGCACACCGCGCCTATAATTTACCATTAAGCCGGACAGGTTTAATCGCAATTAAAATCCCAGAATACATACACAAAAAAAGAAAACAGATTAATCAAACGATGTGAGATAGCGATGGAATCAATATTTCTCAGAATTTCTCATTGTTTTCTTGCGTTTCTATACAATTAAAAGATATGTGATGAAAATAATGCGCTCCAGAATAATAGAAGAAGCTCTAATGACGTTCTCTTGCATCAAACAACAACAACATAAAGAACTTTTGCAATGGGAGCCACATTATTACCATCAAATTTGTTCGTATTTTTTCCCAAGCCATTTTCTACTCATGCATATTGTTTGATGCTGCTGTAACGACTTACATAAGAATATACCTTGTGAGTGTGTGCTTTTTTTTCTCCCATCGGATCATTTCAAATATCTCAAATGCAAAACCGATCACATGCTAATGAGTTCTTCTCGCTTGATCATATCTCCATATTCAGTTATATTTAAATTTCACATAACGCTTACTCATTTAATTTACATTTTTTACCTTGTATGAAAATATAAAAAAATATTTAAATGTTTCAATTTTAAGTTTAAAAAAATAGTAGTAAAGTGCACTTGCAACCATTACTGCACTTGCAACCATTTAACTCTTTGAACGGCTAGATTATTTGTAAAATGTATTTATAACAATAAAAATTTATATGCATAAAAACAGTGCATAGTTTTAATAAATTTTCTGATTAGAACGTGGTAATTCCTCTTTGTACATTGCATGTACATCCGCCCTTTATAAAGTTAAAACTAAATTAAGCTTATATGTCTTTGCTTGTCCTATTATAATTATATAATAGTAAATAGGGTTGTAACTCATTTAACAATTAAATATAATATCAACTCATAAAAGTAGAATGACAACTGTCATCGTATGCCATAAATTATATATGCATATTATTTTTGTTTGTTTTTTTTTCTATGTCATTCGCATTTCATTGATGTAGACGGAATATAATTGCCACGCAATGTGTGTACATATATGTTTTTCGGCCAGTTAGCTTGTTGTTGTTCCACTGATCCATATTTAATATTATTTCAGTTCAGTATTTTGTAAAAGTTGTAATGATATGAATGCCCCCGAGAACAAGTAAAACAAGTGTAAGAAAAAGAAAAGGAGGACGAAAAAAAAATGAATATTGCAATGAGAAGAAGAAGTAGAGTTGCCCGTATCTGTGGAATCAATTATATATGTACGGATTACCGAGAGATGTTATCTTCGGGTCGTTGTTTCTTCTTCCTTTCAGTGTATTGAACCACATACGGAATTAGATATAATAACCCACATTAATCATAATTATCGTTGGCTCGGTTCGAATAAGTAAGAGCGCATGAACGAGAAGAAGAAAATAATAATAAAAAGAAAGGAACGAACGAACGAGCGAAATATTGTGTGGTGTAATGATAATAAAAAGGGGGGATCGTTAAAATTACATTACGCCATTCGCGGCGGCGGCGTCGGCAAAAAAAAATCACCAAGTGACTGTAATCTTTTCGCTGCTCCTTTTACGATTTATTTCTCTAATGAACATGTTGAAATCGTAAAACGACGTCTACAACTTAAGTTGTTTTTCTTTAAATTTTTAATTAATCAGATTAAATGTATTTTTTTTTGTAACAGAACAAATTAATAATTGTTAATAGTCAATAATCTATAACATCCTTGAAAATATTCAACACAAGTATTTAAAAAAAAGAAAACTTTACCGATATGTCAGAACCTCGATTGTCGAACTCATTTGATTTCGAAGGACTGTTAGTATACTAAATATGTTCGAAAATCTAAATGTACAGCGTACATTCATTTCAAAAACAAGGCTTCACTGTATAAGACAATTATTAATGTAGAAAAATTATTTATTATCTAATGCGAACATTGGATGCTATTCAATTTAACATAATATACAGTTAATACAATTAATTACTTGTAAGAAATCAGTTTTCTTTTACATACAAATAAGAAGTCTATATAAATTTCAATAGTTTATTTAAAAAGTTATTGTCTATTCTTTTTAATTTCAGCTATCTCCATCCATTGATATGTATTATATTCGGAATTCAATTATTGGATCTATGATAATTATTCATAATAATGAGATAAATAAGAACACTTCAATTGGAATGAATTATTATTTAATGAACATAATTTAAATTTATGCTTACAAATATTTATGTCATTTACGTGCTTTAACCAAAATTATTTACCATAGCAGTAATATTTTGTGTTGAGTTTGGAATTTTAAAATAGGGATCAGCGCTTTTTTTTATTTGGTATAACTCAAAGATGTTAGACATTTTTAGTCGTATAAAGTACGTATGATACCAAGTCAGCTACTTTGATTCAGTTGTTTGTAAAAACGCAGATTTTTTTATAACGAATCAGCAAGTTTATTTATTAAGGATCTTCTTACTACTCAGTTACTATAGCGAATCATTTTAAAATTATTAATGAAATTATTTATAACAAGGGCTTCCTGATTTATTTTTTTTTTATGTCGTATAGTTGTGAATAAATCTGTTCATCAATGTGAATATTAAGTAAATTTAAGATCGCGGTTGACAATAGATGGATAATCTTTATCGGCGGATAGTTACCATTATGATTTGAACATTAGTAATTACTAGTATATAGATTGCTAGTATATAGATTACTAATTCTAGTGATTTGCAACGCTTCAGCCTTTTTGTGGTTTCACTGTTGTCGAGTAGGCCAATAGCCAGATTTAATAAAATGAAGAGATTTTTGTCTCATTTTACTAGCGTAACATTCGAAATAATTAGTTTTTAAACTATTAGCAAACGACCAAAAATTGCTTCGTGCCCGCCTCTGATATATAGAAACCATATAAAGTATATGATAATCTTGGTGAAACCATACTTCACATATGTAATTGTTTCATAAATAGATAAGAAATCTACGAGGGCGTATGTATCAGATTTTTTTTAAATATCGGAGAATAAATGAATACAGTGTGCATTGAATAACGGGAATAACTTAATTACTATTAATAATAATTATTATTAAATTGAGGATAAATGAAGCATGAATCAAATATGTTATTAAAATTCTACATTTGTTTCATTGGTTGATTAGCTTTAGTCATTCTTAACCCATATCTTGGCCTGTAATAATGACATAATACAGTGGGAAGATTTATTGCGTATGCCGCACAACAAAGTAAGCAGAGCAATTTATATAAGTATGGGTGGGTGTCGCATTACACGGGCAGAAAACCCGAGGCGGATTTTTATTAACCTTGCGAGTGGGCTATACGTTTTGTTTGAGGGGGTAAAAGACACCTCTTTTTTCCTACTCGTACTCGTCCTCGTCTCGTACATTTCATTGTTGCCTTTTATTTCATCTTAGGTGTAAAAATTATAATGAATATTGACCGAGTTGAAATGTTAGAAATGATGAGGTAGGTTGGATTGTATATGTATGAATAGCAAAGGACTGTGAATGACACGTGGGATGTTTAATGGGTGCGGAACACTCACGTGCGGTCTGACCTTCATTTTCAACCCATAAATGCATGTAAACCATAAACCCTATTTAAGGAGGGAATCATCGAGGTGTACACACGCTCACACATTGGAGGCCCACATAAAATTTTAAAATGCACTTTTATGCAACCCAACGTACATTCATTTTGTGTAACTGCTGCGCCCGCCTTCTTTTTTATAACTCCGCCCAGCGAAGTTCATATTTTCATTTGATTTTATTATTTCCAGAGGTGGCAGAGACGCTGGTTTGTGCTATACGACGATGGGGAGTTGAATTATTCCGTAGACGAACACGTAAGTAGTAACTGAATATCTTTCTTGCGGCTTCTGTGCAATGAAGTTCTAATCCTTTCATGTTTTGTAAGTGTTGAGAGTAAGAAAGACAGGAAATAGTCGCGTGCGAACTACTTTAGCAGCAGCCAACTTACAAACATACACACGCACATATGCACACTTCCAGCAAAAGAGTATTAAAACTATTTGCGGTTGTTGACTTCTGTAACTTTGCACTATAGACTGAGAGAATATCATGTGATATTTATAGTGTACTTTCTTCATCTGCATGTGCATATGCTGTTTTACATATACGTACTAGCTATATCAGCTAGATGCAAATCTTATTGCCCTAAGAGATTGGATTGTTTCTAATATTTTATTTTGTATTGTTTACTGTATCTGGTAGCCTGAGACAGTTCCACAGGGATCCGTAGACATGTCCCAAGTCCTGGAGGTCACCGGCGCAGAGCAAATTACAGGACACCCTCATTCGCTTGCATTAACTGGTCCCGATAGGGTGACATTCGTGAAGGCGGCCAGCAGGGAAGATGCTCGATGGTGGGCGGAACTTCTAGCCGTTTTCCCGCGTCGTCACAAACGGAATGCCACTTTCCCTGGTGGCAGAGCATCTCCTTCATTGCCGCAATTGGGACGCAGCGCATCGCCACAACCACCACGGCCGAGACATCTTTCCTGCACGGGCCCCAGCCCTCGTACCAACTTCACAACGCCACCCCTCAAAGAGGAACGCGAGTCACCTAACAGAGAGGATGTCAGGCCCAAATGGCCGCATGATATCTCAACCAGCGTTCCATTAACAATCGAACCAACTCCTAGTCCAAGAATTGGTACGAAAAATCATATCTCTGTTTTCATTAATTGTCGGTATTCAAAGAGTGAAAACATTAATTACACGCATTTTACTAAAATGTATATCTTCTAGAACAGCGGTCGCCAAAACTTTTTGACCTCACGGACCAGTTAATTCATAATTTAAATCCCGCGGACCTCTAATAGGATTTTTTAAGTGTTAAATATATTTATAAAAAAAATGGCCAGTGTGTACAGTATACGACAGAAGTTTTTATAACTTGTCACGTATTGTTATGAATTGAATCATGTTTTAATGCATCTTAAAACATAACTTAACATGATGAGTAAGTATATTCCACATTTTTCTGCCGACCAGCGAAATTTTCTCGCGGACCACTAGTGGTCCGCGGACCACCACTTTGGCAACCGCTGTTCTAGAAGATATTCCAAAAGCTATAAGTAGTATTATGAAATTGCATTAGCTTAATAACACATCACATTTAAAAAAAAAATTAAATGCAGATATTGAGAACAAAATTGGGAAAAGAGAGGAATTGGAAGAAAAAGACTTGTTCAACTTGAGGTAATAACTGCGGGCAAAAAATATATAATTTTGAAGAAATATACCACACTTTAATTGGATCTAAAAGTTTAACTCTAAAACCATCAGGAAAAATGAAAAAATTATCACTTTACCTTCAATTTATAAATAATATAATTAGCAATTTTACTTAACATGATTCAATATCACCTGACAGTTTTCAACCCTTCGCTAATCTAATTAAATGAAAACTCTTGATTAAGTATCGATTTATCAATTGTATATCAATTATTGTTATTTATTTATTTGATAGATTATGTGATGAGTTCCGGGTCTCCTCCGACTCGCGATAAGCTGAGATGTGAGGATAAGGCCCAAGCGCGGGTGCGCCAAGATTGGAGGAAGGAGAGATTCCGAGACATCGCAACGGCTCTCACAGACAGGTCGCCTGAATCCAGCCTTGCATTACCGGCCGAAGGTTTGCTGCACCTAAAAAAGGTAATTACAAAATTACGCATACAGTCTTCTCTCATCATCTCAATGACGAATTTAATTTTAGGGTTGGCTGTGGTTTAAAGATCATAACAACGGTGAATGGCAGCGCCTCTGGTGGGTTCTGTGCGGACCGACGTTAAGCGCTTACAAAGATCAAGATGAGCAGGCGATTCCGGAAGTTTCAGTCGAATTAAGCACTGTCACGAATTACAGTGAGATACAAACGGAAACACGTTACGGATTCCAAATCCAATGGTCTGGACCGACGTTAACTCTAAGTGCGATTACCTCCAGTATACGTTCGAACTGGATGCAGGCATTCAAAAAGGCGGCTCCTAATACAGAAGCACCATCCACTCCGGCCACGCCTCGTTCGGCACTTCTTTCGAGTGACGAAGAATATCGAACAGCTTCCGAAGGAGGCCGAAGAGATTCCGAAGATTGGAGCGAATACAATCCGACATCACCGATGGAGAAAAAAACATTGCTAGGTAGGGTAAGAGACAGGAACCGTCTAAGACCCAAATTACCTCGCAGCCAATCGAGACAATCAACTGTGGACAGTGTATCAACAGATGAACTGGACACTGGTTTTAAAGACAACGATCAAACCATGACTGCTGAAGTTGACGACCTCAAAAAACAACTGACGAACGCCTCGAACGATTTACAAATGCTTGAATCAGAAATCACACGACTTAAGAAACAACAAACCGACTCTGTTATTCGTGAGAAACAATCCAAAGAATCAATATATAATTTAGAAATGATCGAAAAGGAACTGTCTCAAAAGATAAAGCATGCCGATGAAAAATTCTCGAAGGAACAGAAAATTTGGAGTAGGCGGATATCAGACTATGAACGAGATGTTAGTGAAGCCGAAGACAAGTGCAATTCATTGTCACGCGAATTACAGACAAAGCAACGAATTGTAACCAGTTTGCAAGAGGAATTAAAATGCGCAAATGAAAGACTGTCTCGACATCGTCTCGACAACGATCGTATGTTCAAAAAACTACAAGAAATCGAAGGCAAGAACTTGAACAAATCAAAACGAATGGCTTCATTGACCGACTTGACTGATATCGATCTGGATATAGATTTAGATAACCTCAACCAAAACGAACTTATCGAACAGTGCATTGATTTGCGGAGCAGATTCGAAAAAGCTGTGGTTGAAATTCGCGCAGTCAAGAAAGAATTACGCGAATCTCATTTGAAATACGACGAATTAGAGTTAGAAAATGTCAGCCTTAAATCTAGTTTAGACATGGCAGAACAAGAATCCCAAGCTCAGTCTACTTTAATGGCAAGTCGAGTACAGGATTTGACAAATAAATATGCAACCGTTGAAAAACAAGCGAGATCTTTGAAATCAAAACTACAAGATTCTAGAGAGAAGAGAAGATCACTATCGCTCAAAGGTAAAACATATTTGCATTTATATTATAATTGAAATAACTTTTTAATTATTTTATTTAGGGAGAGAAAATTTTTCGATAAATAAAGAGGTTGAAGATAAGGTGACGGAATTGGAGGCGAAAATTTTAAGCTTGGAACACGGTAGGTCACGTAGGAAACACAAAAGAGATAGAAGTACCGAAGTTTCCTCTCCTATAGAGGATAAAGTTTTAAGAAGAATTCGAAGGAAGTCCTTAGACAGCGCTACATCTTCCGAACCAATGAAACTCTTGATGCGTTTGAGCGCTTTAGAAACGAAAGTGAATCTGGTCAACACATCCAACGAATCGCTCATGAATAATAGTTTTAACGAATTAAACAAGACTGAAGATACCAATAATATTATAAGTGCTGATAGTATTTTAAGATTAGCTAAAGATAAATTTGTCGATTGTCGAAAAACTTTAACACAACACATCAAGAAAAAAGACATTGACTGTTTAACAGCTTTGGAAACGTGCTTTGATGAATTAGATAATATATTTAAAATTAAATTTGGTGAATCTGAGATAAGTGTTGTGAGCATGTCTGCAAAATCCGTTGTTCTACAACTTGAAAATCTTCTGAGAGAAAAATTGAAGGATTTAGAGGAAAAGAAAAATGTGCTAAGAGAAGCAGGTGAACTGGATCAAAATGCTAAAATGGAAATTTTCGCGGAAAAAATAGCTTTCGAAAATTTAGTAATTGGTAAATAATTTCATATAATAAAAATAATATATTTATTTTAATGTTTTCGGTTTTAGGTCGCATCGAAGAAGCTGTCAAGTTGCAACTAACATCAGACAACAGCTGCGAACGATTATTATCTAAAGAGACAGTGGAGACTGCAAATCTTTTGGCAAAATTAGAATTGAAATTGACTGAAGAATCCAGATTCGAGACACCTAATTGCCTCACGAGCATTGCTAGTTTAACCAAAGTTTTGACAAAACGCTTATTATATTGCGCAAATGGCCTTACGTATCCCAAGGCCGTGCCTATCCCAAGAAACTTGATACCTGCAATCAAATATTTAGAGGAAGAACAAAACAAAGTTGCCAATTTGTTATCAATTTACAAGACTAATAAACTACCAAAGCTCGCCGAAGCATTAGCCCTTGAATCTTTATCATTATCAAACGATGAAAGCTGCAGACTGAATATTGACGAGGCCACAATATGGAATGCCAGTAGGGAGATAATCAACTCCGAACTGATCACGTCGGAAATTAATCACGTATTGATGCGTACAGCTCAAAATTACGAGACGATTTCCAGTTCGGATCAGAATAACTTTTTCACTTTCTTCGCCTACGAACGGGCGATGCTAGAACTCTGGTCCGACGCCGTTGAGAATTCACTTAGGGTGGACATGGAAAGATACATCGAAGAATTAAATGTATTGTACGAATTGGCATTGGCCAAAATTCAGAGGCAAAATTGCAGACGAGGATCGGAGAGCGATAAAGCTATTTCGTCAGGGTCCTTGCTAAAAGAATTCGCGGATATAATTGCACACAAAGCACTAATTGATTCACGCATTTCTGTTTTGCGAGGTGAAACTGAGAATATGAGTAATCAGAGTGATGAAGGAAGCAATTTCGTGATTAATATATTTGATTTAGAGTCTTGCTGGGATTGCTTGGAGAACTTAGAATTAGTTGATGTCCGGGAAGATTTGCAAGCAGAATTTAAAAGTATGCTTGGAAATGTTAAACACAGCATACCGCACGATTTGTATCTAGGAGTAGAGCTGGTTCAACTGGCGAGCGCGATCAAAGATTTGGAGGCCGATATTGTCAGTCTTGGCAATGTGATAGGTGCAAATATCCAAACGAATGGCGCTTGCGAAGATTTCAAGGATATACTTGCAAGATGTGGACATCTGAGGCAGAACCTTAAGGATATTGAGCAAAACGTTTTGTTGATGAAAAATAACCCAAACAATAGGTAATCAAATATATTAAAATTTTACATTATTTTATCTTATTATTGAATTTTAAACAGATGCGAAGATGAAGAGAGGAAGCAGATTTATTTGGGTACGGAATACTTGAATCACGTCAGATCTTTAAGAGCTGCATACAGAGAAGCATTATCTAACTGTGAAAGTGAGAAACAACAGAGAGATTTGGAAACTCTGCAGCTCCTCTGCGAACGTGTTTTGGTAGCAATGGAACAATGGCATAGGAAAACTCTACAAGATTTGCGCGACTGTCATGGCAGGGAATTACAAGCTCTGAGACAGGAGAAAGAACAAGCACTGGCTGAAGAAACACAAGCAACTTTGGCAGCTCTAGACGCAATGAGAAAAGCTCATGAAGCTGAAGTAAGTGTTATAAAGCAAATATTAATGTCTTTTAATATTTGTTTCTGCTTGTAGGTTTTGAGGGAAGTCGCAAGGTTCAAGCAGAACTTCGCAAGAGAGCAACAAAGCGAGATGTTAGAGCTAAAGGAGCGCTTGAGTGTGAAGTGTTTAGAAGCGGCTGCTTTACATGAGCAATTAGGTAGTGCCACAAGGCAGTTATCTCACGCACAGCAACAAATTTTACAGCTTGAGCGCAGTCCATTTCAGGTAAACTAACTCATTTCACAACCCGTCCCCTGTGTGTATCGAAAAAAACATATTTTTTAATTTGTTTTAGAATTAATGGTAGATTAAGAAGCAGTCTACTACTAGTCCTTAAAATAGCCTCATATACGTAATTTTAATGTTATTTTGCTTGTATGTTATTATTCTCCCGAGGAAAATGTATAATTTCCATTTGGAATAATCTCATCTCTATATATATATATATAAAAAAAAGATTTATTTAATATAAACTTTAGGTTAATTAAAGACGACTCATATTTATTGTAAATATATAATATATTTTGTTTTGACCCTCTGTTGTTACCCATTTATATTTTTGGAAGTGTGCAACTTATATATTTGTTTTTCTTTTATCTATTCTCTGTTTTCCAGTTATGTACAAATTTGATTTTACATTTACATTATTAATATATGAAGATTATTTTGTAACAAGTTATTGTTTATACTATATATATTGTGTTGGGTTTATATGGAATGTTAATTAAAACATAAAAATGTGTTATATCAAATTAGATCAATAATGTCATTTATTTCTTTACAATAAGTAATGTTATTATTTTTTAACCATCCTCGAGATCAGTGCTTCCCAACCTTTTTATTGCCGGGAACCGGTCAACCTTTGATAATTTTACCGCGGCCCGCTGTGGTAGAGAAGGCGACGTTGATACAGTTTCACCAAAAAATGAATATAAAGTGATTTAACATTTGACAAACTAGATTCTAGCGAGTTAAAATAAAATGGAAATAATTTAATGTTCCTTGGGCGGCCCGGTACCATTGGATCCACTGACCGGTGCCGGTCCCCATTGCCCTAGATAACAGGTGTTAGCTCACCTTTTGACTAGTTTTTCGCAACTAGTTAACACTAAATGTACTTTTTCTATCGAGACATGCTAAAAAGTTTCTTCACAGTATAGTGGATTTCAGCTCTATCATTACCACATAAGTTTTATGATTATTATTAATATTAAATATTGTTATTGGCCACAATTATGATCAAAGGGCTATCAATCAAGGTATTTCCGCCATAATATGATTAATAATATACATGTTAACTAAGCTATACTTTACTGACATCCAAACCTACAGAAAATGATTATAAGAATATTTCTTTAAGCGAAAAGGAAACATTTTATAAAAAAAAGGCCTTTTTAAATCCAACATTTATTATTAACTGCGCTTTTTTGATCAAATAAACATTTTAAAATAATATAGATATATTGAATTAAAAATACATATAATTGTACTTTTTTTTTTTTAATTAATATACAACATATAGCAAATGATCATGTTTCCTTTTCAATATATATTTGTACTAATAAATGGTCACAGTCAACTGTATGAACAGGAATGATTTCTTTCAATTCAGTTCCAAACTTTGGTAGAGAGATCCATGGAAAGTCCTACATAAAAAGAACACTAATAAAAAAATCGTATTAACCTGCTTAAACTCACATCACAAAGAGGTTTATCATTATAGGCTATTGCTGAATATTCTGTGGTATGAATTTGTATGCTGAATTCCACATCGGCTGGTAATGGATTCAAGTATATATGAGATGTTCCTAATTTTAGACTGAATGCTCTAAAGTCTTGTTCCAATTTTACATATAATAAGTCACTTAATATTAAAAAATTAGTAATGACATAAATAGATATATTTTATAAGTACCTTTCAATTATACTTTTCAGTTTCACAATGTCGAAGACAAACTTTTCAAGTTGCTTACTTGCAGTTTTGATGCAAATAAATAATCTCTTCAATTGATTGGCGTTTGCATGGAAATGCACAGCCTTCATACATTCCGCTATATAATCATTGAGTAAGGGATGCTGCGACTTATGGATAACAACCCCATACTTCCTTTTTGGCACAAATATTGATTCAGGGTATATTTTCCTCACGTAAAGTATATTATGGACTGAAATTTCTAGAAATTCACACAGAATATCCACAACAACTAGAAGATAAATAATTCAATTCAGTAAAAACAATTTTTAATTTCATCCAATCAACTCACCAGAATTATAGCTCTTTGTAGCCATTTATTTTTAAGGTTAGTTTCTATCTTTGTTGTTACAGACAATTGCTATAAAAGGAACCAAAAACAACGATCTCAGATTTTAAAATTTTATTTTATTAAACTAGGTAATTAATTTATGTGTTAACTTCTTCCGTGAGCAGCTTTGATACCATGAGCAAGATCCTGCTTTTCCTTCTCAATTTCTTTTAAAGCTTGGACAGCTAACTCCAAAGCCCCTTTCTTATGACTATAATCTGCAATAAATTTCTCCACCAGCTCAATACCTTTACAACCAAATTCCACATTGTGTATTTTAGAATATAATTCAATCAATACTGTTGCCTCATTGATTCTTGATGTTTCAATCAATTCAAGTAATAGGTTATCAATGTTTTTAAACCAAGTTAAAAAGAAAACCATTGATCCAAAATGTCTAGTTGACCTCAAACAATCAAAACCATGATTTTCATTTAAATGCAAATATGTTGTGCTTGTGACCTTTTGATATTCTGGATCATCTGGCTCAAATTGTAAACTAGCTCTGTCCAAAACAAATTCATATTCCTTCTCATCTAAAACTTTCTTTAAGCGAGATTCCTCAAACATTTTTGGAATCCTAATTTCTCTGCCATGAATTGGAAAATAAACTTGATTCATTCTGTCTCTTAATGGTCCTTCTGCTTTCTTCAATGTACCATCGGTTTCTCTTACAACAATCAATCTATCTACATTACTTATTCCAAATGTAATATCAGTAAAAACAAATCTGGATGTTTCTAAGCCTTTCAAAGCAGGATCTTTATGGATTACTTCTCCATCATCTTTCCTAATTGCTACAGCTGGCGGTATTTGTAACATGGTTTCTGCCCTATTATTTGCATCATCCATTGCCTTTTGTAGTTGCTCGTCAGTCATAAATGTGTATTCTGGTAAATCCAATTTCTTGTACCCTAACTTTCTCTTGCGGAAGACTTTACTTAAATCTACTCTGGTCAGCTCTTTCAGTTTACTTTGAATATCATCTTTGAAGAATACTGACGTCGGGTCATTATCAGGGGCTAAAAATTGTTCAATTTATATAACATAACCTATAATTAAAATAGGACTTACTGTACTCGTAGGTTGATATTTTTTTGTGAAATAAAAAGCTTAAGTAATTAATATCCGGTTTTGCATTATTTATTAATAAATTTCTGCTAAAACACCGAAAAATTGCCATGGTTCAATATTTTGTTGATTATCAAACTTAAGAACACGTTAGTTTGACATTTATATTTCATCGGTATGTATACATGAATACATAATTGATTGTCTTGTTGCATATATAGATTGTCTCATTTCTTCAGATATTCAAATTTCATAGTGAAAGGTTTTTAAAATTCAGCTGTGCTATGGTCGCCTGTATCACGAAAATCTGATACGGAAGGTCGTTGGTTCGATTCCCAAAAACCAATAAAATTTGTAGAGGTACAAATAAGGCCAAAGATAGACCCGTGCCACCGGTCAAATAGTATCTAAATCACTCAGATTTGTATGATATTGGTCTATAAAACCGGTTTCTATTACCATTAATCCCATAGTTGTAAGTATTTTCCCTATTTCTATAATTCTTATAGCAATATGTTAATACCGAAATAACAGTTTCTTTTTACATCAAAACCGGTTTTCAATATCGGACAAAATTCCCTAGGGATCCCTGTTTTGTGTGCATAATATATTGTAATAATAATAATTGATATCGTGTGGCTATGGCTATGATCGCCTGTATCATGAAACTCTGATACGAAAGGTCGTTGGTTCGATTCCCAAAAAACCAACAAAAAATTTGTGGTGGCTGTTAAACCCAAAAGGGGTAGAAATGGGGCCGGAAGAGATTTATATCAATAAACAAATTGATACAAATCTCTATATAAAAAATCTACAATAATACAAAAATTATAAAATATATAACTTATAAATTAAAATACCTTTAAAGAAATATGAAATATAGAAATAAAAATACAAAATAAAACCTTTTTACAAGAATAATAATAAAAATAAAAACTGCTGCAATTTATATATATATTTGTTATACCACTTACCGAAGGACTTATCTATTTATTCTAATTAAAATATTGTAATATAATTTACTTATTTCGACCAACAAGACTTCGTACAATACATACTTTATTGTATAAATATTACGTGAAACTGGTCAAATATTGTTTCTAAGTAGTCATGTATAAATAACAATTTTTTATTTGAAATTTACCGAAATTTAATCACTTTAAATTGCATTAAAATTTATATATTAAAAAAAATAACGTCAATAATGTATATTTTATTTTAGAAGGTAAATTTTAATTGAGTTAACTATATTTCTTAAAATTTTCATTCAAAGATATTTACTGAGATTCTAATAATTTAGAACACCATCGAAACTGCTGTTGATCGGACAGTTTTGAAATAATAAAAGCACCAGTCGTAATTTATTTGAAAAAAATCAGATCAAACAGTTTATAGACTAAAAGACCTATTATGATAGTGAAAAAAATAATACTAAAACCATAAAAATGAAAACTACGTAATTAAGTTAAACGTTTATTTCAAATTTATTGCGTTAAGTTTTTATTGATAAGCTGATATATATATTTAAATATATAAATATATTTTTTTAAATATTTAGAAAAAGTATACAGAAAATATAAGTTGAAATTGAATTGTATTGATACAGAGCATTATTCCTTCAAGACAGATTTATTAACAACTCCAAAGAGTTTTGTATAAGTTTTGGATTTGCCTGTTAAAGCGATAAATTGCTCAGCAACTTCAACTGCCACCCGCACTTGTGCTTCGATTGTGCTTGCACCCAAATGGGGCGTAGCCACAACCTTATCATTGGCAATGAGTTTCAAAGTCGTCTCGTCTGTGGGTGGTTCTTGAAGAAATACGTCCAGTGCAGCTCCACCGCAAATACCAGCCTCCAAAGCTTCCAACAGATCAGCTTCGTTGATTATTCCGCCACGTGCCACATTAATAATACGAACGCCCTTTTTGCATGATGCAAGCGCAGTTTTGTTGATTAAATCTGAAAATTTGAGATTTGTTTGTTATTCAATCCGAATCAGTATATTTCGTCGTACTTCTTGTTTGCTCAATCAGTGGTGTGTGGACAGTAATATAATCGGCTAACGGCCAAATTTCTTCCAATTCCATTTTAGACACATTGAATTTGGCCGCATCATCTTTTGTTACGATGGGATCAAATCCAATGGTGTTCATGCCCCAGGCTTGCATCCTGATGGCTACTTCCTTACCGATTCTACCCAACCCGATGATGGCCAATGTTTTTCCGTGAAGCTCGTGACCGCTGAATAATTTTCTCTCCCATTTGCCAGCTTTTAAACTGGCTGCAGCGCTTACCACGTTCCTGGCCAAACATGTTATCAAAGAGCATGTTAATTCGCAAGCACTAATCGAATTTCCGCCAGGCGCGCTAAAAATTGTTATATATTGACTTATATATTGTTTATGGATCAACAAATGCGATTAAATTACTTGAGAACGATTATCCCCTTCTCAGTGGCTGCTGGTATATCAATATTATCGACGCCGACTCCTGCCCTGCCAATTACTCTCAATTTATTTGATGCTGCAATTATATCTCTGGTGACCTTAGTATCCGAACGCACAATTAACCCTTCGTAACCCTGAAACCAATAATGTTTTCTAGTATCTTATCAATTGAAATATGTATTCATTGACATAACTAATGCTTCTCTCTGTCGATTTTGCATGGCCTTTTTTAATAAAATAAATAAATTTTAAATGATCACTTACATCGATCTCCTTAATTAATTGATCGTTCGTCAATTTTAACTTACAGTCAACTTGAATGCCGTGATCTTTAAGCAGATTCACGCAAGCCAGGTCCACGGCGTCGGCGACGAGAACCTTTGTTACATCCATAATTGTTGGTATCTAAACGGCAAATGCACTAAATACACTGATTCAAGAACCTTGACTACAATCGACTGCAATGTACAGAATGGTATCCCCACCTTTTTGTCAGTCTTAATCGCTGGTCAAACGAGTATACGTCTGGAGATTTATCTCTGAACCCCGCGCTCTCTCGCTCCCTATAATATCTTTGCTACAGTACACATATTTCTTTGTCTGCTCGCGATAAGAAAATCAAAGAATATCATTTTATAAATAAACACAATTTATTTTACTCTACATGCTTTTTATATTATTATATTGATTTAGGACTTTTTTTTAGGATTTACTTTAGCATAATTAAAATTTTGTTTGTAATAATATTTTAACCATAGGAACATATTTTGTTGTATAAATATATTTATATATCAGATTAGAATGAAAGGCTCAGGTCAATAGCCCATCATTACATATGTATATGTCAATCGAACACTGTCTTAATGGTCTTAAATACTCTATATCAGAGATGGACAAGTCGGCAGCGATTTGTGTCGATCGCAAACAGTTGAAAAATAGATGTTTCGAATATGTCGCAAGTAAAACGAGTACAAAATATATTTTAATATATCACGATAATTTTTAAGTAGTGTAGACTTAATTGAGCAAGTCAGACAAAACTTAAAGTTCAATGAGTTGACCAATAGATAAAGCTATATATGTAATATATTGACAGATCCATTTATTTGTTAAGAAATAGAAATAACTTTATCAAATATTTCTTTAAGAATGATATGCTAAATTATTTAATCTCTGTATTATGTTTAGGCTTTTCTAAACGAGTGTATACAGAAAATATGTGCAATCATATATATTCTACGAATAATACGATAAGCATAGAGTCATTTCATACTAACCGAATGAGTCATAATTACCATGTTTTTAAGAGGCATAAGACAATAGACACTTAAACTAAATAGGTCCTACATGTATATTCAATAATATTGATTAATGTTTACAGGTTTCATTTTATTTTGATAAAAAAATGTTTGTATAATTGTTAATCACCATGTTGTGCACATATTCAATGGACCTAGTAACAAAGCTAAGCAACTGGAATCTAGACATAGAAGTTGTTAATAAACTTATAATATAGTGTTTATTATCGTAAAAACTTCAACTTCACCTCTAGTATTCCTTAAAAACTCCACAACAACATAACTACGAGCTATTCCACAGTGTCCAGAGATATTTGAATCCTGACATAATCTTAATAAGAAAATATATCGATAATTGAAAAATATTATGTTCTAATTTAATATTATAATTTAATATTGAATATTTATTAATTTATAAGTAAATTTCCTCAAAAAATGCTATTTTACAAATGCAATGGAACCTTGCTTGGAACGAGCAAATATTCTAACAAAAATGGCTTTCGTAACGAGTTACGAGGAGAAGAGATGTCACGCATTGTACGCCTGCTACATAATTTTCCTAACTTGTGTTCAGATATATTATGTATGTAATTTTTTTGTTCAAAGGTTAACAACGCTTGCAAAAATGCCCGTAAAGCCGCAAGAAGACATACATAAGAGAAAAAAATAAAAATAATTAGATATGTATCGTTCCACTGCAATTTATAACTGGTAATATTAATGTGATGTTTCATTTATTCATATAATATCTCAGGATATTCTTCTTCATTATTCACTATTTCCTCAATCATTCGTCAATTTTCTTACAAAAAGTCTAAATTATAGTGTCCAAATTTAAATTTACTGAAATGTCTAAGTTCAAATCAGCTAGGATCCCTAAATTCAAATTTACCTGAGTCCAGTGATACGATTTAAATGACTACAAATATGTACATCAGTTCAGAGAAAGTTAAGTACAATTGCCCAAATACATTATTTGGGATAGTCCTATCTTCCCTTACCAAATATTGAACTAACATCGTTAATTCCCCAGTATAATAAGATGTTTATGTAATGCAAAGTTAGTATTAGAAGGACGACCATTGCTATGTGTCAGTAACTGGAAGCTAGTTTCAGGACTCATATTTAAAGTGATGAAATATATTTATGCTCATTGATTTTTATCTAGCCTTTTACTAAAACCTGTAACACACCGTGTGAGATTGTGCACTAATACAGTAACAAAAAATCTTGTACTTCCGGCTGAGCGTGAGTCCCGTCCCTGACGTGAGAAGCGAGAAGGTTCTGGACACCACTTCCTTTTGTGTAGAGGAAGAATTCATTAACTTTCCTCCTCCTCTCCTTCCTGATGGCCAAATCTCGTCTATCCTGGAGCACACAAAATATTTTCACCCAATTAGATTTAATCCGATACATTTGAATACCACGTTTTATTTTAAATATTCTCTTCTTCAATTGAATAGATATTTTTTCTATTGGTGAATTTTCCACTTCTCTTTCGGATAGGGTTATCAGATTTCTTAGTCATCAAATAAAGACAATGATATTTTATTAAGAATAAAAACAAAATCATATCACGCAAATCCGATACGACAGGTCGTTGGATAAATTGACATAAATCTCAAAACAAAACAATCTCAGAAATAAATAAATTTAGCTGAATTTTGCAATACAGTTTATTTTAATGTTATGTTGGCTACTCTGTTAAATTAATTGCCAACTATTCAATATGAAACTATTGTAATAGATTTATTTTGTCCTTATACACATATTTCCTAGCACGCAGCTAAATGGAAGGGGCTCTTCCTAGAGGGAAGTAGCAGGCGGAAGAAAAATATATTTCCAATTAAAGTAACAATTTTTGTTCGATAAGTAAATTGAAAATTGAATCTTCTGCCACCTTAGCTGACAGATACAAACCACATCACATATTTTCTTTTGTTTGTTTTTTGTTTTTTTTTTTTTTTTCAAATGTAGTACAACTTCGCATTGCACTTATTTTGATCTATATGATAGGAATTAAGCGTAGTTTGGCGTACTTCTCCATGGTTACAAACATTAGTGTTCGCAGATAACAGCTTCGTATATCCAGATCCAGTTATCAGACTTAAAATGACTTCGAGTTTAACAATTGCGACGAACGTTGTGAGTAAATATAAATTCGTTTGATTCATGCATTTTAAGTTGTTTCCTTAGACCGTGAACGATGTCGAATTATCAACGACATCCTACATGAATTCCATTAATTTTGTAAAAAATATGATGCACACTGCCATTGTCAACATTATATACAATCGAATCGAAGACGACGACGCAATATTTAACTCATATAACATGAACAATGTGAAATATAAGGGATTATCAAATAGAATTCCAAAAACGCACCAACTGCAGCGCGTTAATTGTTGGATGAAAGATGCGTATCTTGCTTTGGAGCGCAAAAAGGTACGTAATATAATTCATAAATGGAGATTCATTACGAGTTAGTTTAAATCTGGTAATTATTTATATTTAACGCTGCTAAAAATAATTCCCGCAAAAATGTTGACAACTTACGAAAGTTAAGCAACGTGTAAATATTTTGTTTTAGGTACCCTTTGCCAATACGCATAAATAGATTACAATTAGTAGGGCACATGAAAATAACATGCATATAATGTGTTAGTTTGTTGTGAAACATCTTATTTGAATGAATGAATGACAAATAGTAAAGCAAAATTATAAATTTACCATCATGTTATTCAAAATTGATTAATTCTCAACTCATATTTTTTATAAATTATCTTCCTTTTACTAATTAAAATGTCATCAGAGTTGACGATGCTTAAACTTTGTAAATTGGCACCAATCAACGTTTATCAAATAATATTTAATTAATTAAATTATATTTCAGTTAAATAAATTGTATTTGGTTATTATGGAAAACAATAGCGCAAGCGAGTATTATGAGTTCACCATAAAATATTTGGATAAACCAAAAACGTAAATATATTTATTAATATTTCTTTTTGTTTAAAATAAAATAATTTGATTTTATTTGAAGCTCCATCAATACTAAGCAAGTTTTTCAAGTTACTGAGGATTTCCTAAAAACGATTAACCTTCTTGGAACCAACACAAAGTTTCCCTTAAATACTGAGTGCAAAATCCAAATGACTCTAAATGGTGGAAAATATATGGTGTTGAATGTATTATAAATGATAATTTCGTAATATTTTAGATGGATTAGATCTAAAATACTTCCATAATGGTGTTTTAATACAGAATCATAATCATATTGTAGGAATGGGCAGTATAGATACAGGACACAATAAATTAAGACTATGCGCAAAGGGCCAAATCTTTGATGAAAGCTTCGATCAAAGTTCTGTTAATGTGATTGATGATGTTGAAGTTAGCCCCTCATTTGAAGAAACACTAGTTTGTGTTTGCAGTATCAACGAAAACTTTTCAGGAATTCCGATCATCAGATGTGGGATGTGTAAAACTTATCAACATGTCCCTTGTATTGGATATACAATTGCTAAGCCTCCTCTAAATAATTATACTTGTTGGTATTGCTGTAAAAAGAATGAGCTTGTATCACATGATAAACGAATGTTTCTGCATGCTAATAATGAAAGGACATTAATGCGTTCAACTATTTTGAGGTAAGTGGATTTCTAAAGAAATTAGTACTAATGTTGTTCATATTATTATTTATAGATTTATTACATATGCAATATTACATACAAATATAACACCACAACAAATTATTGATAAAATGTCACCAGTATATGTGAAGGCGATTATCGACTTTCTAATAAAAATTGATTTTTTTCATTTGAAAGACAACACGTGAGTATATCTTTTCATATATAAATATCAAAAATAATATATATTTTCTTAATTTAGTTACATGCCTATCATTCACACTATAAATAGATTCGCGAATGGGGTATTCTTTTATAAAATTTCCTCGGACAGTTGCCACCTTTCAGAAACAGAAGTAGTAGAAATAGAAGATAAATAGAAGTTTAATATAAATTTAATTAGGTATAATTAAAAACAAAGTATTCAGTTCTTGTTGAGTTAATGTTTATTTAAAAGTTACATTACAGTGTTTAAAAATAATTTTGATAACTTTTTGTTTTTTTCATATATACTTTGGAAAAATAATATTACAGCCATAAATGGTAGACTAGATCCAATTGAATAAATAATATTAAGCTTGTTGCTTAAGTTATAATCACAAAACGAAAAATTACACACGAATTTTTAAAATTATTCAAAAGCTTTGATGCTTATATGCTGCCAATTTCCCTATAAATATAATTTACGTGTAATTCATTACTCATATAGATACCTTTTTAAAAAACTCACCGGTATTCCCAAATCCCATCCGGTTCCAGTTGGATTTTCTTGGCAAATACCTTGTCGTCTCAGCATTAGGCCTCCATTTGTAACAGCCCATACTTCTTTATACCCAGCTGCTAAATGTTTAAAGCCAGTAGCGTGTAAACCTCCAGTTAAAGCTGCTGGATCGATGTTAACGCTACGCCATTTCTCAGATTTAATATTTTCAACTCGTACATATATATTCCCATGGATATCGAGTGCCCAAATGCCTGCAGCACCAACCGAAATGTGCTTCAACTGAGCACCTTGCGGGGGTTCAATGCAAAGCCAACTTTGACCTTCAAGATTATCTTCTCGAATTCCTAAACGCTTGTAAGCACATCCATTTCTGCCAGTAGCCCAAACCTGCTTGAAAGAACCGCAACATATACTGCTGTAAGCTTGATCGGAAGCCACATGTTCCCATTTGACACCAGCCGGAGTACTCGTGGATACTCCAGTACGAATCATAGCTTGTCCACCAGTCGCTAAACCCCATACAGATATACTAACATCGTTTACAGAAGCTAAGGACACGTCAATAACTTTGGTATGACCCAATTCTTGCCAAGGGCCTGTTGTAGCCACAGCACACCTCCTGTACCATCGTCGTCGCCTTACACAATCAGTAAATTGTTTATTTGCGTGGTATGTTGAAGGGAAGTCAACAGCATACTGCCACCCATCTCTATCCACGCCCCCGGGGACATGGAAATCTACTAGCCAATCAGAAACCCATTGCCATCGCATTGACAGCAGTTTCACTTGATCTCTAGTACGTTTTTGCTTACCAGTGGCATCGCTCCACATATACCTATCAGTTGGTAAACCAGCTGAAGTATATCCAGTGACAGGATTCCATCTCTGATTCTCATATACTCTATAATCTTGAGAATCTGCCATCGGATTAACATTATTACTATCAAGCCCAACAAAACATGCGCCACCCCAGCCGCAGTTATACACCCATGCAGTGTGATCGTAACCGATGCCCCAGGTGACACCAAGCTTACAAGTTTCAACCCTCCTCAAATGGCCACCGAATGGACGCCAGTATAATTCAAGTGGATTTAAGATTAAAGAGGGCGTATTCATTTTTAACTTGAATAATTTTAAGCCACCTCGTACACTCAACATTGTAGCAGCAGCGGGCGGCAATCGGTGCCTGTATGTACAATATTGCTCGTCATCTATATAAATAATGAAATCATCTTCTTTACAGAGTATCTTCAGACTGAACTCTTGTCCCCTTCTGAACATATTATTTCCGTTTCTCTCTTCTTCGCCCCATTTTCCTTCAATCATACTGTTCCTAACGATCAAATTATCATTGAATCTAGGATTTATATGCAACACACAATTCTCATATTCAGCGTGAGCCTTGTGTTTCAACTTGTAAGTATTATGTGCGTCTAAATTAATTGCAAACCTATCAACATCGTCAGAAACGCAGCCGTTTATTGTAATTATAGTTCCTGGGACACAACTTGCATGTAGATGCATGGTGAATGGAACTTCCTTTCCAGCTAAATCGATAATTTGCTCGTAATTATTGTCATCAATTTTGTTTGCCTTTTGTTGCAAACCGTCCCATACGTATACCTCCCCTAATTTAGTGACCGCCCACACGCTACTATCATTGGCTTTGCCATTGCAATTGTGTATTTGCATTGAAATAGTTGAAAGATGGCGCTGCCATTCTTCCAACATTGTATCGCTGGAAAATTGCAAACGTATGACAGGCGGAGTTATGTTTGGAGTATGGATCGACAAACGAGGACTACCAGGATCACTGCAACATTGCACGCACGTCACTTCGTTCATACTAAATTGATGCTAAAAAATCCAATTAATAAATGTTGCTTATTTCAGATTAAATAAAATTACCATAGTTGAAGCACCATCAGGATGCAAGACAGTTAAGGTACCTGCAGTATGCACCCATTCAAGCTGCAGGACACAGTCAATAAAAACATTGGTGGAATCCATGCAAATTCTACCTTCGCCTGAATGTACCCAAGACGATGTATCTATAGCAACCTGATAATCCGAATATTTATTGTCATTTGATAAACGTGATTTAAGGTCTTCGAGAATCTTCAACCTCCAAGGTTGATCCAACTCAGTCTGTTGAAGCGTAGGTACTTCAGCAAACCAATTTGGTAATTGGTTTGGGTCTATTGTGCATGGACCAGCCTCTACCCATGACCAAGGGGCCTCGTATTCAGCCCATCCTAATTCTTCATCTTCGGCAAAAATACATGAATCTTGTCGTTCGGAATTGTAAACACTCTCGTCTGATATAACTTCAGTTCCTACTACAGATCCAACGGATCTGACAGGGCTCCAAGCCTTAGGATTTTTCAGTTGAGTTTCAAAATGTTTGCCAGCTAATTCTCCAACTGGTAAGGACGTCGGTGCACTTGGAGCGGAATGACTTTGCTCTTCCCAATCGCCAATACCAGATGATTCACACAAACTGTGTGGTCGATTCTTCAACAGTTCAATTAATGTAAAAAGATTTGTGATATTTAATTATATATATGTTACCAAAGATGAATTGCTTTGATTTTGGAAACGATCCCTACTAAGACTTGCATTACTACTAGCCCTGCTCACTTGTAAAGGAGCATGTAATGACCTCCACCTCTTTCCTGTTTGGTCACCAAAAGATACACCCATCCTATAGTAAACAGCCCTATCATCTGCGCCAATTGCAAATACTTGGTCGTTGGCCGTAACTGAAACTAAAGACATTCGTCCTACCTGAAAACATACGGTTATTATAGATATACTAGCAAATTAATAATAGATTTACCATCTCAACCCATCCACATCCAGCTGCTAACTCTTCACTAGTTCCTGATCCTTCACCTTTTATTCCTTTTCTAAACCATACTTGCTTATTCTGAGTCACTGCCCAGACACTAGACATACCTATGCTTATTTGCATAATTCTTAAATTTGGACCAGGACCACGAACTTCAACCCAGGAATCACCAGAAAAATTATCGCGTGTTACTCCTATTTAACACATATATATACAAATAATATGACACTAACATTTTGTACAATATTTACCAATTCGAACAAGTGCTCTACCATCCAACAATGAAGCCCAAACTAAACCACTAGATCCAATAGATAATTGATTAATTTCACAGCCCACAGGTACTGAAACCAATGTCCATTTTGCACCTTCTGGAGATCTAGTTGAAACTCCAGTCCTAAACATCACCTACAACAAAATTGAGATATGCCTATTTTATAATTAATTTAATTTATATACCCGATTATGTGAAGTAACTGCCCATACTAGCATTATTCCTGGCTCAGCACCTGTTATACTTTGTCCACCTATACATATGTCAATGAATGGTTCCTACAGTATTAAAAGATGATAAGTATTAAGTGTTATGTTTTAATTAACTTAACTTACAGCAGTTGCATCTTTATGCAATGGTGCAATTGCACACCAAGAATTCATGGCACTGTACCTTCTTGACCTGACCCATAATCTACGTCTGACACAACTCTTCCATTGTTTCTTAGGATAATACTGAGCAGGAAAGTCTACAGCATAAGTCCAACCATCATGATCTAATGGCTGTCCATTAAGGGTTAAATCTAATTGCCAATCCCCTTCCCATTGCCAAGCCATTGAAGGCAATCTTATATTCTGAATCGTTCTATCAACAGTTCCATCTGCTGAACTGAACTTAAATCTATCAGTTGGCAATAATCGTGTAGAGAAACCCTCAATAGGTATCCACCTCTAATAGTTAAATGTTATTATAGAGATTTATAACACTAATACAAAATTTACCTCATTTTCATAGCACTCCTCTCTCACTCTTATTGGAATATCCAATCCATGTACATATACATATACCTGATGGTCTCCACCTAAAGCCCATAAGAAATGTGGAATACCTGACAACTTTTTAAATTCTTGCCCAACATATGGTAATTCCCTCCACATGCCACCAGTTGTGGAGAGAGTATAAACTCTTCCCTCATTGTTAATACCAAACAACAATGAACTTGGCATTGTTAAATATTAATTATATGAATTTAATATATTCAATATACATAGCACAGGAAACTCTAAAATTAACCTTAATTTTAATCACTAAACAAACATATCAAATAACTTTTATTCCGCCCAACTTCGCTATATCGCTGTGTTTAATTTCAGTTACAGTTTGCCAAGTTTTGCAGTCAACTTATCACACCGTTTACTTGCTTTAGTCTATATCCAAATGTCACTTTTCCGTATATTTAATTCAAAGTTACTTATACAACCAAATTCACAAATATATTTATTAAAAATTAAATTCTCTCATAATCATCGTTATATTCAGACAAAGCTATGTATACTTTCAGATCCACCATTTCTTCGAGGTGTTGCACAAAATCTATCATTTCTTCACAATCGTGGATAATTAACTTCTCCAGCTGTTTCCTCACTGTAAAACTAGGTTTTAGATTTTTACAAAATGAGACATCCAAGATTATCAGTCGCATGCAACTGTAACAAATTGGTTCAACGCTGCATACAGTACGACAAGATTTTAATTTAATATTTTCTAAATTAGGACAATGTTTGGCAATTGCTTCTATTCCAATATCTGATAACTAAAGAATATTCAATTATTATTGAATGATTTAACAATACACTTGTATTTTACCAAAATACAAGATGTGAAGTCAAGAACTGTAATATTATTAAAGATTGTTTCATTTTCTTTAACCAAAGAGCAGACATTGTTTCCAGTTACAATAAAATTTTGGCAAAATCCAAATTCGCAAATATTTGGAAGATTTTTTAAGAAATCTTTAACCATTTCATATGTCAGATTTAAACTATAATGTAAAAAGAGTTTCGAGAGGTTTGGGCATTCTGTTAATTTCTAAAATGCAATAAAAAAAATGAAAGTTTTTTATAATAATTCTCATACCAGAAATTACTTCATATGTTCTATTAGTCAATGATCTAGAATCAATACTGAGAGACTTTAATTTTGCAGCTGTATTCGCTATAATCAAACAAGCATCATCATCTCTCAGATCAACATTCGGAGGAAGCAAAGATATTTTTATTTCCTCAAGCTGCCTACAATTTAGAATCGTTTCTAAAATAATCCGCATGTTTATGTTACTTATGTTAGTCAAATTGATACTCCTGTAAATATGAATGAAAAATATATAATTAACATATTATTCGTGTTATCATACTTAAGATTGGTCAATTCTGCAATTAATGTATATTTGGGTATTGCTAAGATCGTATTTTCCAAGTTAACCATTTCCAATTTTGGAAACATATCTCTTACGTAATTGAAAATTCTCAATTCTAAATATTCGTAGTTTATCATTGATATTCTTTTGAGATCCTTCGAGAATTTGCTTGCTTGTAATAAGATTGCTAAAGGATTTGATACCTTATCTAAATGCAGAGCCTGTAATTGCTTAAATCTTCGTAAATGGTCATAAATATAAGATAACGAAATTGCATTTCCTTTGATACGAAGCGTCTTCATGAACTCAGGTTGTCTGACAGCATGCCTCCAATGTCTACATACCTAGAAAAATCTGTCTGAGAAATATGTGGTAGAATAATATTTGTCATATTTACTAAAGACATAGTTTTCAATAGTGAATGATTATCAATATACTTGAAGATATTTATGAGTATTTTAATTGGTAAAGTTCCAAAACCTTTAGGCTTGACTTTTGTGTAGCTCATATTATAGCGCTTCTTTTCAGTGCTGTACTTCTTGAAAAGTATTCCAATCTGCATATCCATTTTAATATAATCACAATCTTGTAATTTTCAAAGTCACTAATTTATGAATATATGTTTATTATTTCCATAGATACATACATTTTTTTGTTAATTTTTAACATTTATTATCATTAAAACAACCATAAAATTAAACGTGTGGGTGGAAAATTACTATAGAATTTACATTTAAATACTCCTAAAGATTTTTACTTAATAATTTGATTGGACCTATTAGTTTGGGAATATATGTAGAGTGACAATAATAGTCATAAACCGATGTCCCTTGGCGCAAGACTAAATATTTACATGTGAACAAATAAACACCTCGTTATCGTTATCCGACATATATTTCTTTCCTTTGTTTTTATTTTCAAAATATATTATAGTCATTTAAAACGTTTGTTATTAAGGAATGTTATTGTTAAAGGATCAGTGTTAATTGCAAGGAATAAGCATTTTTAATTGAAAAAAAAACATAAACAAACAACTTTCGATTCATATTATAAATCAGTGATTCTGAAAGTGGGGGTCGCAGAAAAAATTATGAAATTAATTCTACATATACCCATACTTCGGGGGGTCCTTTAAATTAAGTACAAAAGGGGATCGCGGACCAAAAAGTGAAACACTGTTCTAAATTATATATAGAGTAACAGTAACATTTCTAGAATCTTTTTTTTTGTGCAACATACATACATTTCATCAATAATTAGGTTTAATAGTAATTTTTTTGCAAACGTACAAATAGTATCATGAGAAATATTAACATCAACATCATTTAATATCATTTCATCATTTTGTTGACACATTTTCTTGACACAAACTATGAAAAGTAACACGTTATATAGCGTCCCAAGATTATTAGAAGTGAATTTGGCATGAATTTAAATTTTAGCGGTGAAATTGTCAATCCGAAGTGTAGTTTAATCCTGGACAGTCGCTTTGTTTCGTGTTAGTCCGATTTTCCCACTCACGCTCGTTTGATCTCGTAGGTAGCAGCTGTGGGAACGACACAGTTGCACCATCACAAGATTGTATTTATTTTCATCACATATACACATACATCACCAAAGGTATTCCGAAGGCCGAAAGCCCTTTTCGAGCAGTCAAAAAAGCCAATACTGTTCATCTCTGTTGACACCAATTTAGTTGTCTCCCCATTGCGAAAACGACTGCCCGAAATTCTTTTGCTGCCAGCCCATGAGTCATCTATGTGAAACGCAAAATAAATCAAGTGTTGTTTCTTTTTTAGGACCAACGTAGTCTTTGTCCTTCTCCACAAAAGACATGTCGCTGGGAATATCCGCGAGGCTCAGCAAGTACCCCAAAAAACACGATCTAGTCAAATCACATAGCCAGTCGCAAATTTTGGCCAACAAATTGAGACAGGATGGGGTTATGTCCACAGGTACGAAAATATCGGATTTATTTATAATTAAATCACCACAAAGAGAAATCAATTGTATCCATCATGTGCAATTGAACCAGAGCAAGCAATTTTCACTAAATCTACTAAAAAAAGTTTGTTACGAAATTTGTTAATTTAATTTAGCTTTCTCTTTTATATATATATATATTCACACATTATCTATATATATGTTCAAATATAGTGGTGAGTGATCAAGTATTTTATGATGTGAATATTAATATGTATTTTGCATTTTAAATCTACTCTTATCTAATCAAATATTAAAATGGAAGTTATTTTTGTATTCATTCTGATAAAAATGTTTTTACTTAACACAAAAAATCTAATTGGATCCTATTATGTGGCTTACTCAAAAGTCAAAATAAAAAAATATGTATAGGTTATGTTTATGAAAACATAATCAAATATCAGATTAAATATTATAAATAGAAGAAATTAATGCTCTTGTTAAAATTGTTCTTAATTTATTTCAGTTGAAAATGTCATGCAGGCTGTTGATCATGTTGCTGCTGTTTTGGCATCACCAAGCATTGATCCATCAATATCCTATAAAGACAGCATTATCAATTTGTGTCAACATTTAAAGGTAATCATATAAATTTTATCATTTGTCTTGATTGTGCTTGTGCCTTTAAAGTGATTATGTTAAGGTTGGTTACTGGACCAATCACTTGACTTTTTTATATTTTTGTTTTTGTTTTAATTGTCACCAGTCCAGTTCATTGTCTCATGTGAGATAGATGGCCAGTAAATAAATAAAAAAGAAAAAAATATTTAATATTAAAAAATTGAATATGTGGTGAGACACAAGATATTCATTTATGTACTAAATTCTATACAATATTTGCTATTTACAATGCCATTTGAATGTTCTACATGTTTAATACTTTAATTTTGTAAGTTATCATTTTTACAATATATCTATTGTCACTTTCTTGTATTATTCTTTGATAAATAGTTTTACCAGATATCGATGATGTTATTTTATCAAAATAATTGCATCAAATAAGACTTAACTTTTGCAAATAATATTCTAAATAGGTTAAAAACCTTCTTTTTTATTACATTAAATGTAACTATGTTGATTGGGTGGTAAGACTGTACTTAATTGCATTTTCTATCTATATTAATATTTTTTTTTAATTATTCTATATATTTTACTTCAGTTAATATATTTTTTTTAAATTTAGGTTTATGGCGCATACCTTGACATTCTGTTTCAAGACCAACTGAATCGAGCCTTCGTGGTGTTCCGAAACAGCTCCCAAGATGATGTTCGACTCGATTATTTATCACGACTGCACCTACTCGAATTAATCGAACTACGAGCTAAAGATTGGAAGGGCTCCGACCACATGAACCAGTATTACCGGAAGAAGGTAATGGTACTATTGATTTAAGAAAAATGCGAGAACAAATAGCCTTGAGTGATAAGATAACATTTAGGTCGAAGCTACCGAGAGCATACAATCGCTGACGGAATCGCTGCTGGCAGCGTCCACTCCACCGTTATTGGCTCCTGGGGAAGTAATAAAAGCTTCTGGGAAGTTCAAGCAGCCGACTAAGATACCGGGGAAGAATTACTGTAAGGACGAGGTGGTAATAAGAAACGCCGATTCCGGAAAAGGTTTGTCCTAAGCAACGCAGACTTTATTTAACTCGAATTAAAAAAAAATGAGATACATCTTAAAGGCGATATACATTTATTGAATTAGGTTAAAGATTGAGGTGTTTTTATAGTTATGGGTATCAAAGGACGCAGGGTGCATATGATCGAAGAACTTAGCGAAACGATTATTTCGTTTCAGAAAGGTAAAATGGATAAATTCATCCAACAAATCAACCCCCTTTGAAATGCTCTCACAATGAATTAATTAATTAGCCTTTAATTGCTGCAATTTTTTTGTTTATTTTTCCTTATCTAAAACTTAAAATGATACGAAACACTCTGCACTAAAGATTTGTATTTCAATGTTTATTTTTTAACAAATTTTTGTTGACATTTTTTTAAATGTATTTTTTTCTGGGTATTTTAATTTTTGCTTGCCGCAAATGCTACTACTTCGATTTTATGCACATTATATTTGTTTTATCAATAATATTTTGTAAGAATCATAAGCACAATGATATTAATAATACTGACTTGCTTTTCATTAAACTTAACTACATAGTAATAATTTTGCACAGCTTTCTTTCAAACCACAACTGTTAATTATATTTCATTAATGATCGACGTAAAATGTATTGCTTTCCAAAATCCCTTTAATTTATATTTATGTTGGCGAGTATTTAGTATTTCTTGTATTTATAATTATAGCATGTATTTTTTTTATTGCATTTTGAAATTTTCTATAATGCTATACGCTACTGAAATTAATGAATTTGTTGTTTCTTGTTTTAAAGGAGATGTTAATGTAAATTTATTTGTTGTAGTCAATCCGGGGGCTAAAGAACGTTTAGTCCAAATAACGGGTGCCACTGAAGAAAGCATTGTGTAAGTACTTTTTCTTATCTAACCGTTACCACAGATCACAAAAATATCTTCATTTATTTTTTAGTCACGCGAAGCAGTTGATTGAGGACACCATTAGACGAAATGCATCTCCGGTCAGAGAACACGGAGTTGCAATTGGTGGCCCACTAACTGGATCAAGTTCAAGCATTAATTCATCTGCTTCCGATGAAAGTGCTTTACCGCATGGCACAAGCGGAAGTTCTCATGTCTCCCGGGCTCTTCTTCATAGTTTGAGCACCAACGACGCCAGCTTGGGCGAATACAAGTACACCGTCGTTACTGGTGGACACACCATTAAAATTACCGGTGACAACTTGGATTTGGTTCGTGTGAGTATAAAAAAAACTATTTGTCACATACATGAGTAATATGATTGATGAGCCAGTGCCGCCTTAAGATATTTTGTGCCCATGGGCTGCTAAGTATAATGCGCCCCTCTTCAGAAGAAAATGCACGGGAGAAGAAAAAAAAATTGCCTCCTCGGGGCTGTAGCCCATTTAGCCTTGTTCGATTGACAATCACGGATTGTCCAAATCAATTGCATATAAGTATATACAGTTTCATGTATCTTAATTTTCAATAGTATGTTATTATGAAATAGTATGTTAATTAGAAAGTACAATTGAGAAAATATACGATTAAAATGTATTTTTTATGAAAAGGATTCAAAGTTATTTTTATTATTATTTTCATATTATTTATCTTTGCAGACTAGTAAACTCGTACTCGACGAGTATTTCTCTGGCGAACCGATCCACGACATCGGGCAATTTTACAGCTTCGACAGTTTGCCTCAACCAATTATAACGAACGATCTGCCACCAATTCCACTAACCACAGAATCCCTACCACCACCGACCGTAACTGCATTATCCAATGGACAAACGGAAACCGATGGTTCTCAAGGTATTGTATTAGTGATACTTTGGATGGCGAGTAACTTGATTTGCGAAAATTTGTAAAACGAGCAAACTTATATCATACATTTTCTCTTGATAAACGAGCAAGGTTTTGTAATACAAGTATTATACATATGCTATACTTATTCAAGAATTTTGGAAAACTCATATCTACATTGTAAACTGCCTCAAAATCATGAAATTCGCTTTAAGATCCTTTTCCAGAACAAATTATGCTCAAATGGCAAAGCCATATTTTTAGTATTTTATATATAATTTTATTTTAGTTGCTCCACTGAGAAGACCCCATATACCTATTGAGGACATAATGTTGGGTAAGTCAGAGGCATCTGTGCACCAATACACACTCGAATATTTGGCCTGCTTGGCTCGATCTCCTATGTGCCGAACACCACCAGAAGATTGGGAAAAGATGCAAACCGAGTATCCGAATCTGGTTCGCAAAGTGAGTGTCATTGAGACCCATATTGGTGTCTTGCAATAACATTATTTTTCATTTGATTCCAGACACCGGAATTGTTTGACGTCAAGGGTTACTTAGCTTATCGTTGTGGCGACAAGATGGCTAGTGTTCTAAGTGCCGATGAAGTAGACGTTTCTGAGGTCTGAATATAATTCAATGAAAGAAATAATAAAAACATATTACGTAAGAGGGGAAGTGATTTAAAAAAGGTAATATTGTTGCTTAAAATTTGAGTGTTTTCTTTAAGCAGAGCGTTCAAGTGAATGCTTGCAATTGATTTTAATTAAATCTGAATTCTGGCTTGAGTAAGATCGAGTGTAATATATTCATTTAAAATGTTTGTTTTTAGAATGCATTCAAAGGTTAAGTTTGTGCTGCCTAGTTTACTCACTTAACATATTTACTTTTTTTCATTTCTATAGTTATTTTTCTCATGAAGGATTTTCCTTGTCTGTAGATACAAAAAGTCATTTTTCTAAATCAATATATTTTGGTATGATAATATTTTTTATAAAAACATAGTAGTAATATTATTATTTAAAAATATTGATATTTCAATTTGTTAATTGTTGGTAATTATTTTTTTAAATTTTGTTTATAAATATTTATATACAAATATGTATCCCAGTATTTCCAACTTTAAAGTTCATATCACTAAGATGGAATTACGGACTTATATCTATCAAAAAAGAATATACTTTATTATTCTTGTTTTCACAAGTGCGATTAAAATGTTTATTAATTTGCTTCGTAAACCAATTTAATTATATATAAATATTTAGATAAGAGGAAGTACAGGATCTAGTGAATATGTTTCTTTAAATTTATTATTTTCTTTTTATTTTTCTTCACATTTGACTTTTGTTACAACTACTGACTGATACTAATTTATTTGCTATTTATTTGTTGTTTTTATTTTTATTGACAGAAGATATGGATTTTTTAAATTATCTTCGATGTTATTTTTATTTTTGTTTTTATAGATATCTTAATTTTCGTTCTGGTCAAGAAGTTGTTACTTGTTTGCTAATACTTTTATGATATTTATATTTTTTTGTTATAATAATACTTTTTTGTGTAAGTTCATGTTTGCAAATACATTTTTGAAAGACAAAACTCGATTATTTAATATATATATATTTCTGAAATTCGAAAAGAAAATGGATTATCTCAAATATTAAATTTTCCCTTGTTATGTTCCAGATATAATTATTAATTTTATGTGTATAAATTATCTAAGTTTTATTTAGAGTGGCGGCCCACTTGGAAAAATCATAGATTAAGAGAAACAAGACTTCGATTCAGAAAAGGTAGTTATAATTATTAAGATAAAAAACTACTGATTTTTATCAAACTATCGAGACGTTGTAAAGGCAATGCGGTAATCACAAAGTAACAGTTCTTGAAATACATATTTATTATAATTTTAGTTTTCGTGCCCATGTTATACCGGAAAACCGTTAGTATTTAATGTTTTCTAAATTACTTCATTTCATATATTTGTGTATCATAGTAAGATTTTGGTTGATACCAAAACTTCTCACACAAGGTGCTTTTCAAATGAAAAACTAATATGTATTTAACTTTTCTGCTCTTACTATATATATTTTTTTTAATGCAATCAAGAAATGACTTAGACAATACATACGTCTATGTATTTCTCGAATATTTTTCATGTATTTCTTATTTATCACTTTAAATAAATCGATTACACTTCATTTTGTCATAAACTTAACATATGATTTGTGCAAAATTTCTTTCTATATACACAAAACAGATTAAGTTCTCTAATCTTACTAAAATTCATTATGATAAATCACCACTAACATCTATTAAAGAGAAGTGTAAATGTGATATAAATTTAAGAATGTAATAATCATTTTTATTTTTTTAAATGTATTGTCATCACAGTTTAGCTTGTAAATTATTAAAATCGTATAATCATAAAAAGTTTAGGACATTTTCATTATCATCAGAAGCGCTTGCGTTGCAGTTATCATATCTAATATGAAAATTCACAATATATTCGGCATTAGTTCTCTGCACGGATATAGCAAAAGGGTCGGTTGGATGAAATGTGAAGGCAACAAGCCTTCTCGCAGCAGGGATTGCGCGCGTTGTATTTCCAGCAAATATTCTGAATTTGAGAAAACCTGAATCTCGTGCATAAAACCTGAAACAGAATCAATAATTGAAAGATATCAAATAAACTTATGATATTATTACCTAATGGGATGTTCTCCGCATGGTTTTGGTCGTTCCATGATAGACACCCACTTATCGTCGTAGCTGAATAACGATAAATCCAAGTAAGGTGAG
This sequence comes from Nicrophorus vespilloides, assembly GCF_001412225.1. Classification (NCBI taxonomy): domain Eukaryota; kingdom Metazoa; phylum Arthropoda; class Insecta; order Coleoptera; family Silphidae; genus Nicrophorus; species Nicrophorus vespilloides. The sequence goes on from NW_017095532.1 coordinate 218,000, forward strand.
CTGCTATATGATTGCGCGCTTATTGGTAGTTGGCCCAATATTCTTTTGATGGCCTCGGTTTTGCCGCCGTATTTTGCACTTATTATTGTTTGCTTGAATCTATGGTGCAAGAGACGAGCGTATATATTGTTAGCTGTACTGCAACTAAATCGACTATCATTATAGACGTGTGCGTTTCGAAAATTGTCACAGAAATTTTCCAGCAAGTCCAACAACTCTTTCGATATGTTTTCGTAAATGGCTAAAACTTTGCTCTCTACCATATTATAAACGACGTAAAAGGATGGTTGACTACTCGCATCATTTGATTTCAAAGTTACCACATCCTCACTGGCATATTTTAGTAGAATATGATTTTCGTCTAGTAGCTGCATTTTCCAAATCCTCAACGACTTAAAATTTTCGAAGTACTGATAAAATTTTCTTATTTCGTAAGGATCATTTGTTCTTTGACTTATACTATAGGCCCTTCGAAATAGGAATGTCATCATGCGGTGCTTGAGAGAATTCATTAAATTCTCCCTGAAGGCACGTTCATTGGGGAATACTGAACTGAAGTAATAAGCATCATCTTCATAACAAAATCTTCCAATTTTTCTAACATCAACAAACATGCCATCCAATATTTGGAATATATGAATGACTTGATGTTGCACTGAAAGCACAGCCAATATGTCTTTGTACAAATAAAGACCTTGATTGTGAGACATAAATATTTTGTCCACTTTGAAATTCCTTGTATCACATAATTTTCCCAATTTTAAGTCAATTAAATGTAATGTATAATCTTCTAATGGTGCCCTAAAAATAAGATATAATCAATTCATTTCTTTATGATTTAATTAATTGTAAGCATTACTTACTTTGGGTTTGGTGTCACTGATTCATTATTAGTATAAATCTCATAAAAATGTGGCCTTAGATTTTCTGGTATATAACATGCAGACCCTATAATAACATATCTTCCATCCTCACTAAATAGACTGCATTCTCGATTAAGCTGCTCTGAACTGGGAGCCACATTTACAGTATACTTCAACTTGAAAAATCTCTCAAATATTTTACTTTTTATCTCAAAATGTTGTTTATCATTTTGTTGACTTATATTTTGTAACAAATCACCAGCTGCACTAGAACCTCTATATACATAAATTTCCAATGATGTTTGATCTGATGAAAATGCAATAAAATATTTCCCACATGGACTAAATTTTCTCAAGAAGCAAGGTGGCTTTTCAATGTTTATAACAGTAAAATTTGGAAATACGTTTTGGTAAAATTGTCTGGCTACATGGTAATGTGTACCAGGTCTTTTGCTTCCAAACGTTTCGCGATTTATTAACCTAATAACAATATTTTGAGGGGGCACTTTTGGTGGTTTTGCAAATAAATCCATTATAAACTAAAACTACATATACATTATACAAACTAAATTAATAAAAAGTAAACAATGTATATACAATTTAAATGAGGTTAAGTTAATGTCAAAAAAAAAAAATGTGGAATAACTAAAAAATTCTAAAATCCAGGTAGACCACCTATTTTTTTTTATATTTCTGGAAATATTTAGTTAATCATATATATGTGTCGTTTCAAGAGATCGTTACAATATTTTATAAAGATATTCTAGTATATGTAGAGTAAATCTAAATTAATTTTATTGTACGTTTTTCTAGAAAATATCGTATTTATTTTGATGTTGGTAGGCCCGATCGTTTTTGACGTGTTATTCTGACAGTATATTATTTTCTCAAGAAATTTCCGGAATAATTTGATAATCTTAATTCAGCATAAAAATGGTTGATTATAGTAAGTGGAAGAATATTGAGGTAAGATATTAATATTTAATTATATATCAGAATTATGTTAACGAAATTATTATTTATTTTTTCTATAGATTTCTGATGATGAAGATGATACTCATCCTAACATTGATACACCCTCATTATTTAGATGGAGACATCAGGCAAGAGTTGAAAGAATGGAGAATTATGAACAAGAGGTGGAATCTTATGCAAAACATAGATCAGAACATGAAAACAAATTGAAAGAGGTGAAGCAAAAAATTGAAAATTCTGCACCAAATCTTGATGCACTTAAGAAAAGTTTAGAGGAATTAGAAAAAGAACATGTAAACATCATAAAGAAAGGTGATGAATTGAAGAAGAAGGAAAAAGTAATGCCATGGAATGTAGATACAATTAGTAAACCTGGATTTGCAAAAACTGTAATTAATACAAAACCATCAAAATCCAAACAAGAAACTTTAACTGAAGAGGAGCGTGAAGCTCGCATGGAGAAATTTATTAAAGAGAATGAAAAAGATTTAAAACATTATGGCATGTTGAGGCGTTTTGAAGATTCTAAGGCTTTTTTAAAAGCACATAGCCATTTGGTGTGTGAGGATACTGCAAATTATTTAGTAATTTGGTGTATAAATTTGGAAATGGAGAAGAAATGTGATTTAATGGCCCATGTTGCTCACCAAACAATTTGTATGCAATGTATTTTGGAACTGGCTAAACATTTAGATTATGATCCAAGGGCATGCTTGGAATCATTTTTCATGAGGATTCAGATGGCTGATCCAGAATATAAAGCTTCATTTGATGAAGAACTGAAACTTTTCAAGCAGAGGATTACTAAGAGAGCTCATGAAAAGATGGAAGAAGCTATTAAAGAAGCTGAAGAAGAAGAGAGGCAGCAGAGATTGGGACCTGGTGGTTTAGATCCTATAGAAGTATTTGAGTCTTTGCCTGATGAATTAAAAAAATGCTTTGAATCACAGGAAATAGGTTTATTGCAAGAGACCATTGCAAACATGCCAGAAGAAGATGCTAAATACCACATGAAGAGATGTGTTGATTCTGGTTTATGGATTCCCAATGCCAATAAGGATAAGGATGATACTGCAGAAGGAGAAGAAGATGCAAACAACGAATAAGCCTTCATCATTTGCTAATTTTTTCATTTTTTTTCAGACACTGCAACATTTTTATTCAATATAAAAACACATACTGTACTGTAAATTTTTAAGAAATATATCAATTCAGATTTATATATAAATGTTTTAATTTACTATTGTATCTCGCATATTTCATTAACTTAGAATATTTTATATGTTCATGTCTAAAATAATTGTATAATTGTTTCCATGTGACACAAGCGAAACTAAAAATAATGTTTATACAACAAAGCTAATATAAACAGGCCCGCTTATCATGTCTCTTTAATATGTTTATGTATTAGAGTGGTTCTTACACAAATATTTTTTACAAATATACTTGCATCATTTCCAATTTTTAGTTCATTGGATGATAAAAGACGAATATTTTCTGAATAACGGTATTCTTTAATAAACCAACTGATTTTTTTGCAATAGACTGAAATATCTTGTGCAGTCCATTTTAAAATTTTGGTTACACAATACTCTTGTTGCTACTTCATTAAATTCTTGATTCAATATACATAGATCTATTATTTAAGACAACCAAACAAAACATAGCGCCTTAACTTTATTAAACTTATTTCTTTTGTTATTGAACAAAAACCTCCATTTACTTCTTTCAGTTACAACATTGGTGCATAAACAACCCACCACAACCAACTTAAAGCATCATTGTTTCTAGCTTATTTTAGGTTGAACCATATTTTAAACCATTTAATTTACCATATTAATATTTTAATGATGTTTTTGTAGATTATTCCCCATTAAATAACTATTGATAACAATCACGTACGTGATCACGTACCTAGCAGATACTATAAGATACCACTCAATACCACTGTAAGATACTTTATATATGTTGTAAACAAGTATTAAAGTTATTCCGAAACTTCCACTAGATGTCGTTACTTATGTGCGACGCAATACATTTTCCAATAATCAGTGACAAAACAAAAAAAAGTTATCTGTCATTTCGTTAACATTCGTTACTACACTTTCTGTCTACATCAGTCCATTGAGTCCATTAGTCTACATTAGTAAATGAGTAGATAGTGGAGGTTTATATTTTGCAAATTGTTTGTCATTGTGTATAGTTCTGTTAATATTTGTGTTTGTTTAAATAATTGGTGAACATGTTGTTGGAACTGTGTCTAAACCTAGTGGAGGAGCAAAAGTACACGCGTTTTATGACATTTTCAACAATGATATGGACTATTAATAAGTGCAATCTATGACATAACACAAAATACTCATATTCAAATCATAAAAAAAATAAAATATAATTTCAATAGATAAATGGCAAACTCTTTAAAACGCAACCGTTCTCGTAGACGTATAGCTGCAATCACATTCTTGTCAAACATATCATTGGATGGCAGTTACAGAGACACTCGACTCTCTCTGTTGCCAAGGAATGGTGCAATCACAAAGAATGACCCCCTATCTCTTTGCAAAGTTGAAGACACTCTTCTTGAGGAGTCTGATGAGCCAGATGATTGTTTTAGCGATGCAGAACATTTGAACAGAAATCGTCAATTGCATAAGACAGGCAAAATTGATACTCACTCATTGAGCTCTGACAGTGAAAGCATTTTAACACCAATAAAGAATTTTGAGGAGCGCCATTCAAAGGATCGCAGCACAGTAGATGATAAAAAGTTCACCTCCAAAATTAAGAAGAAATTTACTTATCAGACATCATTAGGCAGTGACACTGAGAGACATCATTATGGAAGTAGCAATGAGAGTATTGGTCCAATCTGTGGTGATATAGCTAAAGAAATAAATTAGAAATTTTTATTATAATGCAATTTTTGAATTACAGGGAGAAAGAAAACTAGTCCTGCACCACCTATTATTCCTGAAGATGTTACACACAAGGAGGTTAAATTCATGAAACCCTCAAAAAATGCAAAATTCAAAGGAGAACGATTGGTTATGGTAACTACAAAACATGTTCCATTCTTTGTATGTTCATTTATACCATACTCCAGGCAGAGATATAACAGGTACTTGAATTAGATAATTAATATTAATAATGATCTTAAATACTATATCAAACTCTGTTTTGTATTAGGAAAAGAAATGTATCTGGACCTAGGCCATTGTCTGTATTGGGAGATGGATTAGATCCATTTGATATGCTTGGAATTGAGAAAGGAAGAGATGGACAGGTGAGTACAAATGAATACAAAGATAATAACCTTATAACATATATCTATAATTTAGGAGGTATCATATGGGAAATTGTTGGTGCCCACTAATAAGAACAAAGATCGACGAGGGAACACTATCGACGACCCGCATGATCTTGCTGCGAAGCGTTATAACAGTAGAGGTCATCATATTGTTGCCAGGTAATGTGAGCTAACAGATTTAACAGTAGTACACATTTTTGCTAGATTTATTTTGCTTTTCACACAACATGTTCTCTTCTTATTTTTATGTTTTCAGGACTAAAATCATTACATGGCAGCCTGGCTATAAATGGTAATGCACAGTATTATTTCATACAATTTTATTTATTTCTGCTTTAGTGTATGACATTTATTGAGCTTGCATGGCTTGCTGCAGATAGAGCTTTATACATTATATTTTTCTTTTTAATATGCTCGGTTATGATGGCATGCGTCAATATCATTAGTTATACTAATTCTTTTAACAGGAAAAGTAAAGTAAAAATGTTTCTTGTGCATACTGGATGAAATACCATAAAACACTGTTAGTCCTAACAGTGTTGCATCAGGCAAATTTTCATTTGAGGCCCCCTCTTGATTTGAAATAGAGAAAATCATAGAGCCCTAAAGAACAGTTACAAAAATGTATGATGCGAGGGTGGTGTGTCGGTTCTCGGACAGCCACGTTAAGAAATTCGTTGGCATTAGACACCCGTTAGTTTATTTTTTTTATAATAAATATTTATATCAATTATTATTGATACAAATTTCTATGGCTATATTTCTTTCGGGTTTATCGTATCGAACTAACTTTTTCGCAGTATTGTAGTTTCGCCACTGGTTATGGGAGTACCCCGTTATAAGAAACTGAGAATTAGTTATAGGAGGGTTTAATGTTTGTTTGTAAATATATTGTTAAATCTATTAATTAATATGAAAATATTTGTTCCTTATAGGTGTTTCTCATATGATCAAGGATCACAAAGAGCATCTGCTCACATGATGGCTACATCGCCACCGTCGGATTCTTTTAAAGAGGACAAACTTCACCACCACAGCTCATTAGTATATCATCCAAATTTGCTCGACGATCCAGAATTGATTGCCGGAAAACATCGTACATTATTGACTTTTACCTCCTACATGACCTCCGTCATTGACTATGTGCGACCGACAGATTTGAAGAAGGAAATCAACGACAAGTTCAGAGAAAAATTTCCCCACATTCAGCTAACCTTGAGTAAACTAAGAAGGTTTGAATATTCTTATAGTAACTATACAGGTACCCGAAGATATTGATTATTTTTATTTCAGTTTGAAGCGAGAGATGCGCAAGATCGTAAAGGTAGAAATTGGAGTCGATTTGTTGACTGTAGCTCAAGCGTATGTCTATTTTGAGAAGCTGATCCTTCTAGGACTTATAAACAAAGCGAATCGGAAGTTGTGCGCTGCTGCTAGTTTGTTATTATCCGCCAAGCTGAATGATATTAAAGGCGACTCATTGAAAGCACTCATCGAACGATCAGAAAATGTTTTCCGTTTAAACCGGAAAGAACTGATGTCCGCCGAATTTGCGGTGCTCGTCGCACTCGAATTCGGTCTGCACGTGCCCACCTACGAAGTTTTCCCACATTATCAAAGGCTCATTTACGAGTCCTAAAATTTTATTCAAAATTCCCTGTTAATTTAGATTTATAGGTTGTATATATTTCCAAAAAATGTTTACTTACATTAATTCTTTAATTGAATGAATATATTCTAGTAAATTGTTTATTCCCATTGTGATATATTTACATTACGCTAACTCCATGTTTTTTTTGAACAGTCATTGCACTTCGAATAACCTAACATTTTTTAGACAACAATCAAACATAACCTTTATTATGGATATTAGAATAACAAATGGATTTAAATATATGAACTAATATCCAAGCTAACAATGTACTGAAATAATTTTCTATGTACAAATTTATTTAATTATTCCAAATATACATTTACAAAATGTTTTCAGTTAGCATTGCTATATGTATTGAATCTCTTTAGTTTTTAAATTCAAGTAGAAAATGTTAACTTTGTTTTAAAACTAACTACTTGCATCCAAAAGAAGCTAAATTAAGTAGTTTCGATAATCTTGAAAATTCAGTGATATAAACCAGAAACAAAATAATAGTTTTTAAGAATGATGATTCATTTTCTGGATTAAATCCAAACCTGATGATAGAATCAATAATTCTATTTGAATGCTCTTTACATTTTAAGTACTCCAACTTTAGAATATCAACATAAAGAAATAACAACGTGGGGTTAAAAACATAAATATAGCATTTAGCACATGCCTTTCCACCAACAAACGGTAATTGTGGCGATGATAACTATCAAAAGGATGTACTATCTGACGAAAAATATAATGATACATTAGTATAATTGTGATACATTAATAAATCGTAACATCTAGTAACTATTTTTTTGATTAAGGAAATATTTTGAACAATAAAAGCGTTATAATTATTATTGTATATATGTTATCTGTAAAGAATATAATAAATATACTAAATAAAAAGTATTTTGCTGTATTTTCATATATTGCTATTTACATATGAATCACATTCGTGATCTATTACAAAATCTTTGGCAGAAAGTTTTTTGATCGACACCCTTTGGTCCAAATTAGGGTCAATAAATATTTGTTAAAAATAAATCCTACTTGATATTTTACATTGTAAAAATGTACGCAATTATTATTTTATTCAATAAAAATGCAATGAATTTTCTACTATATATGTACCTTTTATTTGCGTATGTTCCTTTCCGGGCTTTAGGCCATACTAGTGGATTTGTGTCAGGTTTATTCAGAATTGTTTGCATCGGGTGACCAAAAAAAAAAACACGCTTCTAATATTTTTTAGCATTATTTTATAGTTTCTTAATAAATCATATTTTACAAGAAATTGAATCCATTAATATTTCAGCGAAAGTGGATGATGTATTCGCAGATCTAGTTTTAAAAATAAACAATTTTGAACCACTTTGCTTAATTATTATAGATAGTAAATGATCCTACCGATATATAACTGGCAATCTGCGTCGACAGGACCCTAAATATGAAGGGGTTTCCAGAAGGAATCTCATTATTGGAAGAAGAAATATTTCTAAATGGAGCATACAAGAAAAAAAAAGATTAATGAAAGAAAAAAAACATGAATCGAAATTATCCTTTATCAAAATTTTGTTCAGGTTTCGGTTTTTAAAATGAGCAATTTACGTTCCGGTTACAGTTACGGTTCTATTACAAATTCCGATTAATTTCGGTTTTCGGTTCTGTTTCGATTAGACTCTCTGACCTTATCCTAAGTAAAAAAATATAAGGCTAATAAATGAATTTGAAGTTGTTGTCAGTCCCATCATTTAGTACGAAATATTATCTAAGGTTAATACAACTTAAAAAAAAGTTTTCATACATCACACAGTGAAATATAATATAAAAAACAATTTTTCAGAAGTATATCCAAATTTATTAATTGATTTGTTTTAACTTTTGACGTAATTGAAGATTTTACCGCAAAATCGAAAAGAAAAATAATAATATGATACTAAATAATGTTCAATTAAATATCTTGCCCTTTTTCTAACCCTTTCATATTTATCGGCTCCCACAAATAACCCTTTGCAGCAGTTGACTTTTTGATTTATTATTGTATTGAGTTTTTATTTTATAATTTATTGCAATATTATTATTATTTGAACAAAATTTCAGTTACCTAACAGGAAAATTGGCAATGTTGTATTATATTCGTTCGAATTTTAAATGTACTTGAACGAATTTTACGAGATTCTGCTATAATATAAAAAAACTAGTTTTTTTTTTAATTTATGCAATTTCATAAATAAAAAAATAATAATTTATTGGCCAGACAGTAAATATACAACAAAATACATAATATTAAAAACGAAATAATAACTCTCAAAATAAGTAAATAAATTCTAACATAAATTAACAAAAACAAATAGTTAACATGCTGGCCAAAGGGCAACGTGTAGGAACTAGAAGTGTTTCATAAATATTTTATCATAAACGCATTATTTTTCAAGAATGCGAAAATTGATCAAAACAATTGTGTGTATGTAATTAAATTAGTTAAAATAAAAAAATCTATTTGTTTAAAACAAATATCTCGACTATAATTAAGAATTAATAATATTTATTACGTCGGAATAATAAAAAAAACTTCGTCCATGTGAAACCGACTTTTTCTGAAATCCTTGAGATCTTTTAACATTCAGAAGGTCTCTCATCGGCCGTTTATAGTCTCTCTTTCAAGGACACTGGATTTCATTAATAGGAATAACTACGTGATCATCGAAATCTTACTACAAGGTCCGAATTATTTTTTTTTATAAAATTGCTAATTTGTTAAGTTTGATTTAGTTGCGCAATTGACGATCCCATGAATAGTAAAATATTGTATATTATTTCTGAATATTTGACTATATGTTAATTTTAATATGTTTTATCATATCATAGATTTCTTTAAATTATGTCTCGCGAATTTGAAATTCAAATTACTTCGCATTATCAATTTAGAACAGTATTGCCAATATAAATGAATTCAGTGTATAAATAATATTTTCGTGGTAATATTCATGTGTTGCTAATAATGATAGTGGCAGTGTTAACTGTGACTAATTAACTGTACATAGTGCTAAGAAGTGGTAATTCTTTCGGTTGTACAACAAACTTGGCGCGCAAGTTTTGAATCGAAAGTATATATTGATCGGGTGCGCGACACTAGAGATCGTGTGACGTAGAGTATCACGCCACGTTCCCCCACCATCGAACGACGCAACGCGATTGGTCGGCAGACACCATCCGAAAATACTCGCGACACCAAAAGACACCAAACAGAAGAACACACACGCCAAAGAACTGAACAAGTACGCAGTGTGTGTGTCTCTGTGCTTGTGTGTCGGTTTTTAATTTTTTTCCTTTGCGGATTCTGGAGCCACCACGACCTCGCATTTTCCACAACATCGTGGAATACAATTGAACCCGAAAGAAAAGAAAGAATCGCACGCGATTTCCTCGCTGACGATTCTTTTCACGCTTTCCTTCAGATCATCATCCCACCAGAGCCAGTATAAAAATACAAAACACGCCCGGCTCTTCTGGAAGAGATTCCTCCAATTCAAACTTCACGTGTACCTATTAGCTACATTAATTTTTCTGTTTGTTTCTTCAATTAACTGCAAGTTTTGGTGAGTCGATTTTCTGTTTCACAATTAATCATGCGAAATATGTTCACCCAAAAATTAAATTTCAATCTACTACACATTTTTTTTTTCTTTTACGATGTATGTCACAAAAATTTCAGTATTTACAAAAAATATTTTTCATATATGCCTTTATCATTTTCAACATTCAAATATTTGTTTAGGTACATTCTAGGGTTATATAATGACGTTAACGCAAGAAAGATGTTAAGTCGTGTTTGAGGTTAACTCACGAATGTTTATGAGTGTTGTTACGTGCAGTGCCTAGTTGGTTTCTGCAAATTGTTGCTCGATTTAAAAATAAAATTCTTGTCGATAAAAATAAATTGCATTCGGGATAAACATTGGTGGAGGCATAGCGCGAACTTTACACGCATGTCATTGGCATTGATATTTTCTTTTTATTTTTTATTTACAGTTACGCAGCAATTTGTTGCGTTCAATTATGCAAATCAGGCTATGTTGCAACTGCCGAAAGAAACATAAACAATTCAAAACGCTAATATCGAGACCCATGTGTCATTGTTATCGCCCGCAACTATGTATCTGTCAGATTAGCAACTTCATCTGTCAGAAACTACTTCACGTATTATGGAGTAGTAGTATGTATTATTGCGTAACTAGTTTGCGTACGTAAATTAACACGTGGACCAATTTAAAAGCCCTCCTTTCCCTCCATTCAGAACGCTATGCTATTATGTAATTTTCATTAAATGTCGGTAATAGCAAATTGGATGTGGAAATTAGATACATTAGCGAGCAGACATAAAATGATAATTGTTGAAGATATCGTTGTTTATTTTTAAATTTATTTTTACGCGTGTCCATATATATATATATATATATGGACAATACGGTTTACCCTTTCTGGTTGGATTGAATGACTCACAAATGTACAAATGGTTATGGTTTATAGCTAGATGGAATTAAAATATTATGGTGAATACAGATACCATTACTAATGTAATAACAAAATTTATTATATACATACATATAAAGCAAATTATTATTATTTTGAAATGTATCAATAATTAGAAATAATGCTTTGTTTTCATAAACAATTACAATGTTATATTGGAAATAATGAACTTATTTATTTAATACATCTATAAATAACAGTGATCATGAACGGAAAATGTAGACAATGTGCACTTTAGAGAGGAATGAACTTTTTCTATTTCTCAACTTGACCTACTCCAAAGAAACTCACTGTATCTGATGGTTAGGTGAATATGCATTCAGCTATGCCGGGCACAGTTGTTGTGCAGCCATTGAAAAATTACAGTAAGATGGAATTCTGTTCAACTGTTATTTTATTCCTATTTACTTTTATAATAATGTAAATTTACTATTACAAACTGAAACAGTGATAAAACATGAAAGCAATATAATAATTTATAATTAACTAGTTATCCAAAAAAGGACATTTATTATTACTATTTTTAACAATTTATGTTCAATAAAGTAAACATTTAGAAAGAAAATACTCGTCAATTTTTCTATAAATAGTCTAAGCAACGTTTAAACTAATGCACTCATTTATTAAAATATATGTTCATCAATGCGAAATTATGAATATATTCAAGAATTGTTTAATATTATAATTCTATTGAATTGTATAGCACATTTATTTGCAACAGTTTTAACAGTAATATTTATTGGTAAGACTATAAACACAGTTTTTATGCAAATTAATATACATGCTTATATTAATATCGAGATAATTACTATATTAATTGTTTTTGACAAATATTATTATCGGTCGAATTAGGGGGCAATAAATTATGCTGGACCTACGATCACCAGTAACCTCGATAAACTATCTGCAATCTTCAACATAAATATATTCATTTCAATGTCAATGGAATCATCAGTATTTTGTTTTTTTTTTCATTATTATTTATAAAAACGCAGTGCTATCAATGTTATATTTATAGCAGTATCCGTTATTTGGGAACTTCTATCAAAATGTACGAGTTTAATTAATTTCTGCTTATCTTCGTGTGACTTAGGTCATCGCACAAATTTGAAGTTGTGTAATTTCATAGATTTATCGTTCTGATTTTTACATTGATTATACTAAGAATGCATTGACTATCAAAACAAAACTGCTATATTTGACTAGACGTTATCTCCCCCAATTTTGTTTTTAAAGCTGAAAATACCCATATCATCAAATTGTTTTTATGTTTTAAAAAAAACCTAACCGCCACTTGACCTAGACAAAATTGTTTGTATATATTTTTAAACATAAAACCTTAGGGCAACTTCACCTAACCTAACATTTTCTCGGACTTAGGGTACTAAAGTGGATAAGAAAATAAATACGTCTATAAATTATTGAGATATCGCTGGGGATAACTGCTAAATGATTTATCATATCATGCCCACGAGTTATCTCTCGCACCCACTGAAATACCAAAACTACTCGTTAGTGGACAAACCAGTTTACCTATATTTGAAGCCAAACTTCAGAAAATAACTAGACTGGTTGTGTTTATATGAGTGATGTATATAATCTACAAAAAAAAGTAGTTACTTATTAGCTTACATTCAATCCGGAACAAGAATTATGTGCTCGTTATATTTTTTTTAATAATTGGTAATTTGAATGGCTTCCGGAAAGGCGAGGAAATAATTTATGAATAAATCTTTATTGAGAATGTATGCGGGTGCATAAACTGCTTTATTTATGTACTCTGCACTTTGGTAGAAGCGCTTGTGACTGAATTAAAATTTAAATGTACGTTATTCCCACTACAAAGTCCATTTTTTATAATATAACATAAAACAAAAAGTACATATCCTGATATATATATATATATTTAGTTAAATGTCATTGATTAAATAAACTGCCTTCTTGCTTCATTCCATGAGACTTTCGCTAATCGAAATAACGATTAGATCTAGTTAGTGACTATCGGATATGGGTCAAATAATATCGCGTGTAATTTTTGGTGATGATTGTGGGATATGAAAAATAAAAAAGCACATTATTAATATAAAAAATTAAGCTGGAAAGATTGCATCAATTGATATTGAATCGAGAAAATGAGAATGTCATAAATCATGATTTATTTTTTAATTGATTTTGAATAAGATAAAAAAAGAACAAACAATTAAAGAAATATATATTCAAGTTTACGTGTTTGTATAAAAATGCATTGGATAGAGACAACAGACAGCATCTGTCGGAATTGTAGAACGGTCACCACAAAAACACACGGCCGTTGAATGGTTCAGACATCGTACGATCGGTTCGAAGGTTGTGTTTATTATTATAATAAAGCAATAGCCGTCGCGTATTGATTATATTGTGAAGAAAAAACGTTTAATAATGTGTTATAAATATACATAACAATAATGTACATTCAATGTGATAAATTTGTTTATTTTTGATTGAATATATTAAATATTTACCAATTATTCAATTACAAATTGTACGCAGAGATTAATTATACGGCCAAAGTTATATGCGGAGATTCTCACAAAAGAGCTTATTAATTAGAATTTAATTTTCATATGTTAAATTTGTCGCTATTTATTAGCTAGTGCGTTTTGTATTTGTTTAGTGAGCATATGCCAAAGTTCACGGATAATTTCTAACAATAAATGGTATTTTTGCGTGTTGTGACTTATCAGTATTTAAATTAATGTATAAATTGTATTTTTAAATTACTAATAGTGATTGTTATTTAAATAATATATCATTATTGTAGAATTATCGGATATATTGCACAAATTAAATTACAAAAAAAATGTTTTCTTCTAAAAATATCTTGTACTTTAAACTGAAATAATTATATAAATTGTATTTCAGTTTGGTTGGAAATGATAATCAAGATTGTTCGTAATTACATGAATTTTAAATTTAACCCTGAGAATGTTAATGGGTTCAAATGTTCCAAGTCCACCTCAAAGAAAACAAGTCGGTGGTAAAAATATTTCAGCTTGTTTTAAATGTTACATACCCAACACGCATTTAAGTACAAGAATAAGTACATTTTCAATGACGATTTACGAATAACAATTTATAATTATTTCTTATATTTTAAATATCATGTATAGAACTATAAAATTTAATAAAACATTATCTATCTTGCTATATTCATTACATATTAGAAAATGCACTACGTTGTGTAATGTTCTTATCAATAGAATTTATCTATAATATTTATGCTAAATACATTTATAAAGTTCAGATTTGCAACAAGCAGCAATATGATGGGTTTATCAAGCAACAAAAATAATGTTTTGATTTTGGAGAAACCATTTTCTTGTCATTTTATTACATGTGACCTTTGATTCTGATTACACCCTTAATGTCTTTAGATTTTTTTTATTATATCCTGTTTCGGATATTTCAATATATGTTAGTGTTATTAAGAACAAACCTTCTAAAAACATACTATTTCTATTTATGGGCTGAAATTAAATAGGAAGTTGATGCAAATAGATTGAGACGAAATATTTATCGGTAATGATTCACCAAAAGTTCAACGATTTTTGTTGGTCGAAAAATGTGAATCATTGGGGTTTTCTGCGGTAATTTATATATTTTTGCGCGATTTTTAGGTTTAAAGTTCAAAGTTTTCAATCCATGTAGATATCGATCTATTATAATAATTACTTGAAAAATAATATTGTGTCACATGGATTGAGCAGTACATAATAGTTTTGTACTTTGTCCTCATCTCACGGTTTTGCTGCTGTTGCGATAAACAGATTGTGTTGTATGTTGAAGTGTCTAATTGCACACCATTCTGTACAAATATATATATACGTGTGTGTTTGTGTCTGTTTCCTACGGAATGACAGAGTGAGAGAGAAATATCCATATCTCTACGCTTTTAACTTAATAACGTTATCTTCACACACAAAGTCCAAAAATCCAATTTCTCATGTTCGTGGATTTAAAAAGGTAGCTTTCGCAACACAAACAGATTGGGCCTAGCTTTCTAAAACTCACGCGTAGTGTATTTATACAGCTATACCGATCACACGTAAGTTTTATTTTATTTAGTTCTCAAAGTTTAATATTTTTTGTTATCTAATTTCAACGGATACATTGACAAATGATTTTTATTCGGTATAATAAAATAGTTTGTTCTTAAATATTTTTTTACCAGGTGTAGGATTAAATTTTGCTTTTAGATCTTCTAAATCCTTCAACTTGTACACAAGTTATTTTTGAATGAATATTCTAGTAAAAATCTTAAAATAGTAAATGCAGTAATCATTTCACTAAAAGGAAAATCTGTAATAATTTACTATTGAAAACATAATGATATTTTTAAGTAATATGTATCCTTGAGCGAAAAAAAAAATGAGTTAACTCTTGGATATCGTTGGTTTGTTTATAAATGAAAATCTGAATGTGTCGGTAATTTGAGTCACATGTATTGTGTTGCAAAGACATTATTTATTCCGCTTTTACCATTTTTTCCTACTTCAAAATGTTATTGTAATAACATTGCAATTCCATTGTTGTTACTGTTTGAGTTTCAATTTCCTCTTAAGCGAAGAATTATTGTTGCTGCCGTCAATTAATGACAATAGAGCGGGGAATAATCATTCCTATGTTTTGTACAATGGATTTTTTTTAATTCATGATTATTTTTTACATTCTCCTTTGGCTGAGTAATTAACTTAAATGTTTATAAACGTAGCATTAAAATATTAGAATGTAATACAGGCGTCCCTGAATTTACGAGGTTTTTTTACGCGTAATTAGTAAATAAAAAAATTATCCGAAAAAATTATATTAATAATAAAAGTGAAGTAGAACTTCTAAATATTCCAAGCGATGAAGATAATAACAAGGAATGGTTGTATTAAATAGCGATAGTGACTCCGAATAAAGTTTACTTCTGTTTTCTGAAAAATCATTATTTTGTGCAATAAATATGTATTTCTAAAACTTGTAATAATTTTTATTTTTGTACTTACAGACTTTATTTATGCGTTTTTAATTGTCGTAAAAAAATACCATATCTGAAAATCGCATAAATTCAGGGACACCTGTATATTCAGATTATTATTTTATTCAGAGAAACTAATTTAGTTGATAAAAAGAAACACGTGCGTCGTGCCATTCCTTATCTATAGATTAGTATGTGATTTTTGAAACAATATTTCCAATGCAAATTATTGTAATGTTGTTAACTTAAATATTTAATAATTAAAGTTGGGAAAAGATTGATGACTAGTACAATGGTATTTATATATATATATATATATATATATAGAACGGAGATTGTAGAGTAACAAGTTTTAACAACCACAAGCATTATTATTTTTTTTTACAAATTATATGTGATAGTTCAGATTCTGGCAGAATGTTTGTGAATGGCGTGTATCACATGATGCTTTAATGATAATAATGATATGTCGCTGTTACGCATACGCAAGGTCGCCTTCAATCAATGTTTCCCTGTCTCTTAAAAAAACATGCAATGAAATAAATGTAATGACATGGCATTTATAATAAGAGAGAAATGAAAAATAAAACTTTACCAGTAAAACTGGGAAGGGGAATGAATATCTAGTGATATTACGTGAGCGTGCAGGTGCTATCTATCATACGAAAGATATACTGGTTACATAATTGTCATATAATTAGTATGCTAATATTATTATTATTGAAATGAAATTAAGTGAAATAAAAATTGAATTGAAATTGTGATAGTATTACATTTATAGAGAGAACCCATAATTTGTATTTTCTTGTTCCATATGTAACCACTTCGTAGACTAATTTCATTCAGTTTCTATAAAAATGGTGCAATTTCGTACAATGTACTAAATATAAATTTGTTTAACCTACAATTTTATTGAAATTTTATTTCACTATCGAATAGTGATTGGAAATGTAATAAAAGAAATGTATAAAAAAATTGTATGAGGCCTTGAAAAATGAGACTATTGCAGATTGAATGCATATTAATGTAATTTCAAGATCAACAGATCTTAATTATATATAAGATGTAATTGGATATTTAATCACGTCCAGAAAGCAAGCGATAGTCACCAGCAGGCGGGTGGATGTAATTCGGTAAATGATTTTTGGACTTTGACTGGCTTGCGAGTCGTGCTATTTGCCAATAGATTGGATTGGTGTGGATACCAACAATTAAGTTGCGTGCCAACATAGCTGACTTTCTGTCAACTAATATTGTGTTTTCTTCATCTCAATTTGATTCACACAATTATATTTGCACTCTGTTTTGCGTCGCTGCTATTCAATCAGTGTTTTTTTTCAAAACATTTTGAAATTTCCCAGATTATTAAAACCGCTGATCAATTACGTATTGAACGTATTTGCGTTTCCTCGACGGACATGTGCATTAATTTCTACGCGTTCGAAATAGAAACCTTTAATGGATTTATATTCGGTGGATTTCCTCATTATTGTAACGAGATGTTCTTAATATATTTTCGCGCTTCAATGATCGTATTTGTTTTATCTTTTACATTGCCGTCCGGAGATATAATGAAATAAATGGACACGTCCTGCACTCTACTCGCTCCATCTGTGTTTTCAATTTGTGTTATGTGCAATTTAAAATATGAGGAAGGATAGGGACAAAAACACTTTATTTTTTTGTAATTTATAAAAGTTACAGAGTTGCCTACTGTATAATAAACATTTATTTTTTATATATATGCACAAATGAGAAATCTTCTGATACATTCAATCTATTAAATTACTCATAAATATTATTACTTTATAATAATATTGTAAATTAACACTTGAGTTTACATTATTAATAATAAGAATCCATAAATAAATGTTCACGAATAAAATCAA